>NW_026040178.1:2500-155419 GCF_023343835.1 Lagopus muta
TCTAAGTCTAACCCGAAAAGTCTAAGTCTATGTCTAAAAGTCTAACCCTAACCCGAAAAGTCTAAGTCTATGTCTAAAAGTCTAAGTCTAACCCGAAAAGTCTAAGTCTATGTCTAAAAGTCTAAGTCTAACCCAAAAGTCTAAGTCTATGTCTAAAAGTCTAACCCTAACCCGAAAAGTCTAAGTCTATGTATAAAAGTCTAAGTCTAACCCGAAAAGTCTAAGTCTATGTCTAAAAGTCTAAGTCTAACCCAAAAAGTCTAAGTCTAACCCAAAAAGTCTAAGTCTAACCCCATGTCTATGTCTACCACCCTCCACACCTACCTTTCTTACCTACGTTCCAGTGTCCTTCAAGTCCTTGCCGTGACAAAGCAAGAAACACAACGTACATGCATTGTTTAACTATTTCTTTATTACAGCACTGTTTCCACAAGGCAGAACTCATACAATCATATACATGTATGTATATACACGCTATACCAGCAACTATGCATTGAGAAGCAGAACATGTAATGAATAGGGGTCTGTGATTTCCCCAACTTAGTTTATAGGCACAGCATCCACACATTCTGTACATGGCACAACACAGTTTACAGGCGCAACATAACACATATTGTGTACATGGCACGACGCAATTTACAGGCGCAGCACACACATATGCAGTACAGCTGTAACACATGGTTCACATAGACATCAGACCAACCAGAGAAAGAGTACAAACCCACCATACCCCATTAGTGACACCGCATTTGTGAGAACCCACCTCAAAAGCAGTGCAGATCTCAGCCCATCCAAAGACATTGCAATTCTCAGAACGGCCACAAAGGGGCGCGAGTCTCAGACTGGCCGGGAGGAACAAAATCGCCTCCACCGGCCCTTGGTTACGGGGTTGGGTTAGCCCTGCCTAGGAACAAAACAAAGCAAAGCTAACCCAACCCCGTAACCAATGCAAAGCTAAAGCCAATTTGGTTTAGAATAGTTGAATGTAAAGCTGAAGCCAATTTGGTTGAAGTCAATTGAATGTAAAACTAAAGCCGAATTGGTTTACAATAATTGAATGTAAAGCTAAAGCCAATTTGATTGAGGCAAAATGACTGCAAGGCTAAAGCCAAGTTGGTAGAGATAAATTGAATGCAGACGCTGAAATCAGCACAACTCTCAAAATGGCCACAATGGGGCGCGAGTCTCAGACTGGCCGGGAGGAACAAAATCGCCTCCACCGGCCCTTGGTTACGGGGTTGGGTTAGCCCTGCGCTAGAACAAACAAAGCAAAGCTAACCCAACCCCGTAAGCAAGGCAATGCTAAAGCCAATTTGGTTTACATTAATTGGATGTAAAATTAAAGCCAATTTGGTTTACATTAATTGAATGTAAAACTAAAGCCAATTTGGTTTACATTTAATTGGATGTAAAACTAAAGCCAATTTGGTTGAAGTCAATTGAATGTAAAACTAAAGCCAATTTGGTTGATGCAAAATGACTGCAAGGCTAAAGCCAAATTGGTTGAGATTAATTGAATGCAGACGCTGAAATCAGCGCAATTCTTCAAATGGCCACAAGGGGGCGCGAGTCCCAGACTGGCCGGGAGGAACAAAATCGCCTCCACCGGCCCTTGGTTACGGGGTTGGGTTAGCCCTGCGCTAGAACAAACAAAGCAAAGCTAACCCAACCCCGTAAGCAAGGCAATGCTAAAGCCAATTTGGTTTACATTAATTGGATGTAAAACTAAAGCCAATTTGGTTGAAATAGTTTGAATGCAAAGCCAAAGCCAATTTGGTTGATGCAAAATGACTGCAAGGCCAAAGCCAAATTTGGTTGAGATTAATTGAATGCAGACGCTGAAATCAGCGCAGATCATCAAATGGCCACAAGGGGGCACGAGTCTCAGACTGGCCGGGAGGAACAAAATCACCTCCACCGGCCCTTGGTTACGGGGTTGGGTTAGCCCTGCGCTAGAACAAACATAGCAAAGCTAACCCAACCCCGTAAGCAAGGCAAACTTAAAGCCAATTTGGTTTACATTTATTGAATGTAAAACTAAAGCCAATTTCGTTTACATTTAATTGGATGTAAAACTAAAGCCAATTTGGTTTACATTTAATTGGATGTAAAACTAAAGCCAATTTGGTTGAAGTCAATTGAATGTAAAACTAAAGCCAATTTGGTTGATGCAAAATGACTGCAAGGCTAAAGCCAAATTGGTTGAGATTAATTGAATGCAGACGCTGAAATCAGCGCAATTCTTCAAATGGCCACAAGGGGGCGCGAGTCCCAGACTGGCCGGGAGGAACAAAATCGCCTCCACCGGCCCTTGGTTACGGGGTTGGGTTAGCCCTGCGCTAGAACAAACAAAGCAAAGCTAACCCAACCCCGTAAGCAAGGCAATGCTAACGCCAATTTGGTTTACATTAATTGAATGTAAAACTAAAGCCAATTTCGTTTACATTTAATTGGATGTAAAACTAAAGCCAATTTCGTTTACATTAAGTGAATGTAAAGCTAAAGCCAATTTGGTTGAATTAAGTTGAATGCAAAGCCAAAGACAATTTGGTTGATGCAAAATGACTGCAAGGCTAAAGCCAAATTTGGTTGAGATTAATTGAATGCAGACGCTGAAATCAGCGCAACTCTTCAAATGGCCACAAGGGGGCACGAGTCTCAGACTGGCCGGGAGGAACAAAATCGCCTCCACCGGCCCTTGGTTACGGGGTTGGGTTAGCCCTGCGCTAGAACAAACAAAGCAAAGCTAACCCAACCCCGTAAGCAAGGCAATGCTAAAGCCAATTTGGTTTACATTAATTGGATGTAAAATTAAAGCCAATTTGGTTTACATTAATTGAATGTAAAGCTAAAGCCAATTTGGTTGAAGTCAACTGAATGTAAAGCTAAAGCCAATTCGGTTTACATTAATTGAATGTAAAGCTGAAGCCAATTTGGTTGAAGTCAATTGAACGCACACGCTGAAATCAGCGCAACTCTCAAAATGGCCACAAAGGGGCACGAGTCTTAAAGTGGCCAGGAAGGAACGCAGATGGCATCAGAAGGAAGCGTTGATTGGCCTGGGAACAGAAGGGCCCTCAGGAAGGGTGCCGGTGGGTTGGATCGCTGGGCTGAAGCCGATGGGATGAACTGCAATGAGACCGAGTGCCGCATCCCACACGTTGCCTGCGATGACCTTGGTGGGGGCTTGTGGCAGAGTGACAGGAAGATCGTGGAAAGGGAACGGAGTGGGGATTCGGGTAACGGCTCAACTGAACTGAGCTGGCGGTGAGTGTGGGAGGCCAAAAAAGCCAATGGCATCGCAGGGGGGAAGTCATCGACTGGAAGCATCGAAGGCATCTTCACCTGTAATACAGAGACATGCTTTAGAAGGAGGAACACCGAGACCCAAACTGTGCTCACCGTCAGCCCACCCCCACAAAACGTGGAAGCCAAACACCGCTCCAAGAAATAGCTTCAGAGTAAGGTTAGGAGTACTTAACAGGAAAGGTGTTAGGGTTAGGTACATCAGGATTAGGGTTAGAGTGACCGTTAGGGAAGGCCAAGGCAAAGTCACCTGCAAAAGGCAAGGAGAACAGCCGAGGGAACGCCAAAACAGAGGGCAAAGGCAAAGGGATGGGAAAGGCTTGGAGAATGCCAAAAGTCACGTCAGAGGTCAGGCCCAAGGAGAAGCCGCAGAGAACACCAGAACAGAGACCAAAGAGATCAATGCAGAAGGCCAAAATGGAGGGTGAAGTCCATGAGAACGCTGCTGGGAAGGCCGATGCAGAAGGTCAAGGGCAATGGCCAAAGAGAATGCGGCACTAAAGGCCAAAACCAAAGGCAAAGAGAATGCTGTAGGAGAAGACAAAACAAGAGGCCAAAGGGAATGTGGCAAAGAAGGCCGGGAGCAATGGCCAAAGAGAATGTGGAAGGGGACGCCAAAACCGAAGCCAAAGAGAACGCTGCAGGGAAAGCCAGAACAGGAGGCCAAAGGGAATGTGGCAAAGATGGCCGAGGGCAATGGCCAAAGAGAACGCAGCCACAAATGCCAGAACTGAAGGCCAAAATAGTGTTGTAAGGGAACGCCAGAACGGGAGGCAAAGGGAACGTGGCAAAGAAGGCCAATGACAAAGGCCAAGGGAATGTGGCACACATGGCCAAAACCAAAGGCCAAAGAGAACGCAGCGAAGGTGGCCAAGGGCAAATGGCCAAGAGAATGCCACAGGGATCGCCAAAACAGGAGGGCAAGAGAACGCAGCAGGAAAAGCCAAGGGCAAGGAGAACGCTGCAGGGAAAGGCTGGAGGCAAGGAGAACACAGAAAGAAAAGGACAGGCAGCATTCAGGACACCATGAAGTGCAGAAATGAGCTCTGGGAACCCTACCTTGTGCCTCAGTAAGTAATGAGTAAACATTGGTGGGTGAGCATTGCCCTTACCTGCTGGGCAGACAATTACCGGCCAGCAAAGCAAGGTTCCAGGGCATTCCAGGAAATGCAGATTCCAGTTCCTGCTGCTGCCGTGAAGAGCCACGCATCTCCGTGCTGTCCTTAAAGCGCTCAGGAGCAACGCAGCTCTGCTGCCACCTGTGAGAAACAACGCAGTAATGAAGGCGCTGCCCCACATGTGTGGGGCTGCACCCTGAGCACATTGCTGTAATGATGACACAAGGGTTGTAATTAATTATAATTATAATTAACATTAGGGATATAATTAATGTTATTGATAGGGTTGAAGTTACAGTTGGTCTAACATCAGTATTCTGCACTACAATCACAATTAAGGTTATTTGACAAAAAACATGAGGCATTATTTTTACAGCAGCATTCAGGTTAAGAGACATTTTCAACACTGCGTTAAGGGTTTGGTTTACAGATACGCTGCAGGTTAACACAATTATTGTTAGAACTCCCATTCAGCTACGGGTTCAGGTCAAGGTTAACTTTAATGTTGCCTCCCAGCTAATCCCAGAGTGCCAAAGGCAAGCAGAACTCCCAGGGCAGGCAAAGGGAAGGAGAACTCTCATGGAAAACCAAGGTAAATGCAAAGCAAACAGCCAAGCTAAGGCAAGGGCAAGAGCAAAGAGAGCACCAATGGAAAACCAAGGTAAGGGCAAGGAGAACACAACAGGAAAGGTCAGAATACAGCCAAAGAGAACACAGCAGGAAAGGCCAAGGGCAAAGGCCAAGAGAATGCAGCACAAAATGCCAAAACAAAAGGACAAGGGAATACGACATGGAATGCCCAAGCAAGGGCTAAGAAAACATGGCAGGAAATGCCAAAATAGGAGGCCAAAAAGAACACGGCAAAGAAGGCCAATGCAGAATGTGGCTGGAACAGCAAGTTAGGAGGTCAAAGAGAATGCCACAGGGAATGCCCAGGCAAGGGCCAAGAGAACGTGGCGGGAAATGCCAAAACAGGAGGGTGAGAGAATGCTGCCGGGAACGCCAAAACTGAATGCTGAAGCGAATGTGGCTACAGAAAGCCAAGGGCAATGGCCAAGAGATGTGGCATAGAACACAAAAACAGGAGGGCAAGGGCTAAGAGAACATGGAAGGAAATGCCCAGGATGATGGCCAAGAGAACACGGCAAGAAACGCCAAAACAGGAGGGCGGGAGAACGCAGCAGGGAACGCCAAAACTGAATGCCAAAGTGAATGTGGTAAAGAAAGCCAAGGGCAATGGGCAAGAGAACCCAGCATGGAACACAAAAACAGGAGGACAAGAGAATGCCCAGCCAATGGCAATGGCTAAGAGAACATGGAAGGAAATGCCAAAACAGGAGGGCGAGAGAACGCAGTACAGAACGCCAAAACTGAATGCTGAAGTGAATGCGGCAAAGAAAGCCAAGGGCAATGGCCAAATGAACGTGGCATGGAACACAAAAACAGGAGGGCAAGACAATGCAGTAGGGAACAGCAAGGGCAAAGGGAAGGAAAACACTGCAGTGAAAGGCCAGAGACAAAGAGAACACAGAAAGAAAAGGACAGGCAGCATCCAGGGCACCGTGAAGTGCAATGAAGAGCTCTGGGAGCACCGTGCTGTGCTGTGCTATGGAGTGGGTAAACACTGATGGCTGAGCATTGCCCTTACCTGCTGGGCAGACAATTACCAGCCAGCAAAGCGAGGTTCCGGGGCGTTCCAGGAAATGCAGATTCCGGTTCCTTGCTGTTCCCATGAAGAGCCACGCATCTCCATGCAGTCGTTACAGCACTTGGGAGTGCTGCAACTCCGCTGTCACCTGTGGGACACAAAACAGTAATGAAGGCACTGCCCTGCAGATGTGCCTCTGTCACAAACCTGCACTCCTTTCTTTGATCAACGTGGCTGCACTCTGTGCGCGATGCTGCTTACCAGCAGCACTGCAGCTGGGAACAACAGACAAGGAGAAGGCTCAGGTACCCAACAACACCCATCTTCCATCTTCTCTGATAACTGCTCATTATACACTGCCTTCACCTTTGGTTTAGTAGGTGGGGACTGAGGAAGCAATGCCGATCCCACAGACCCCTCCCTATCCCACACTGTGATGGGAGATCAGGATCTGGACCACCTGAGGACCCGAGCATCCAGGAGTCTTTGGGTCCTGATGAGACGAGTCCCAGAGCCTTGAGGGAATTCACCACTGCAGTCATCAAGCCACTCTCAGTGGTATTTGAGAAGTCAAGGCAGTCAGGTGAAGTCCCTGGTGAGCAGAAAAAAGGCGACAGCACAGTTGTTACTGCAGATATAAAGTGTGACCCTGGGAACCACCAACGTGTCAGTCTCACCTCTGTGCTGCAAAGAATCGAGGAGCAGATCCTCCTGGAAGTGACTCTGAAGCACACGTTCCAGTGCGTCACCATCCTCTGTGTGAAAAGCTTCCTCCTAATAACCAACCTAAACCTCCCCTGTTTCAGTTTAAAACCATTTCCCCTTGTCCTGTCACGATCCACCCTCGGAAACAGCCGTTCCCCTTCCTGCTGTTCCCCCCTTCAAGTACTGTGAGGCTGCAATGAGTTCGCCCCCAAGCCTTCTCTTCTCCAGGCTGAACAAGCCCACTTCCCTCAACTTTTCCTTGTAGGAGAGTTGCTCCAACCATCTGATCATCTCAGTGCCTCCTCTGGACCCGCTCCATGAGCTCCACGTCCTTCCTGTGCTGGGAGCCCCAGGCCTGGATGCAGCGCTGCAGATGAAGCCTCACAAGAGCCGAGCAGATGGGGACGATCACCTCCCTCTCCCTGCTGGCCGCTCCTCTTTTAATGCAGCCCAGAACACAGCTGGCCTTCCAGGCTGCAGGTGCGCTCTGCTGGCTGATGTCCACTCATGGATCCCGGCTCATCCACCGCGATCCACAAGTCCTTCTCTGTGGGGCTGCTCTCAAGGTGTTCTTTGCCGAGTTTGTACAAACACCTGGGATTGCCCCTTCATCAGTGACATTGACAGTGGGGTTGAGTGCACCCTAATGACACCGAGCTGTGGGGTGCAGTGACACACCAGAGGGACAACGCCATCCAGAGAGACCTCAACAGGCTGAGTAGTGGCACTCAGCGATGTACCTTCCTGGCCCAGAAAGCCAACCGTATGCTGGGCTCCATCCAAAGATATGCAGTCAGTAGGTGAAGGGAGGCGGTCCTGCCCCTCTGCTCTGCGCTGTGAGACCTCACCTGGAGGTGCTGCGTCTGGATGTGGATGTCCACAGAGCAGGACAGACGTGGAGCTGTTGGAGCACATCCAGAGAACAGTCACAAAGTTGAACCGAGGGATAGAACACCTTTCCTGTAAAGAGAGAGAGCTGGAGCTGTTCAGCCTGCAGAAGTGAAGGCTCCAAGGTGATCTGGTAACAGCCTTTCAACACCTGAAGGGAAGAACAAGGAAAGATTTAGCCTAGATATAAAGAAAATCTTGTACAGTGATGGTGGTGACACAGCGGAACAGGTTACCCAGACATGTGATGGATGCCCTGTCCCTTCCAAGGTGAGGCTGAGTCAGCCTCTGGGCAGCCTGATCTGGCTGTGGATGTTCCTGTTTGTTGTGTGGCAGTTGGACGAGATCACCACCAATGGTACCAGGTACTCCAGCTGGGATAATCCACATCCGTCACAGAGCCTCTCTGGGCCAGTCCCAGTATTAAGCAGACCAGGGGCTTCACTGCATCACGCTGGGGTGATGCTGAGTACAGCAGTCCAGAAGAGGACAATCTTTGGCTTTCTATAAAGATGAAGATTTATTACACCTAAGGGTGCACAGAATGCCCTTAAACAACTCTGCATGGTTGGAAGCAGTGCATAACAGCCCTGAAATAAAGGAAGAAGAAGTTACCCCATTCCAAAGATGAACACTCAGCCCACACAGCCAAGGAAGCAGTCTCCAGGTAGAGATGCTGCCCTTATGGCTTCCACCCCTTAAATGTGGTCAGGATACTACCAAAAAAAAAAAAAAAAAAAAAAAAAAGGGAGATTGCAGGCCTGAAATAAAGAAAAAAACAAAGAAACCACTTACACCCTTCTCAAAGGCCAAAACTCACCCCTGCTCCACAGGAGACAGTCTCCAGAGATCAATGCTGCCCTTACATCTGCCAGCACTTCAATGTGGTCAGGATGCCCCCAAAACAGGAAAGGTCACAGCCCTAAAACAAGAAGGAATCACTCATCCTTTCTCAAGGACCAGAGCTCACCCCACACTCCCAAGGAGATGGTCTCTAAAGACAGATATCACCTTAAAGGCTGCCAGCCCTTAAGTGGGGTCAGGATCCCCCCAACAACAAGATATTGCAACCCGGGAATAAAGACTCACTCACCCAGTTTCAAGGGTTCACCCCACACTCTAAAGGAAGCAGTCTCCAGGTGCAGTCGCTGCTCCTTCTGCTGATGGACCTTAAATGTGGTCAGGAGCCCCCCAGAAAGTGAAATTACAATCCAGCAGTAAAGAAGAAATCAATGACCCCATTCCAAAAACAAACACTCAGCCCACACCCCAAAGGAAGCAGCCTCCATGCAGAGATGCTGCCCTTACAGCTTCCAGCCCTTAAAAGTGGTCAGGATCCCCAAAAAGAGAAAGACCAGAGCCCTGCAATAGAGCATCAATCACTCACCCCATTCCAAAGGGCAGAACTCGCTCCCAATGCTCCCAAGGAGGCAGTTCCCAAGCAGAATGCTGCCCTGTCTGTTCCCAGCCCTTAAATATGGGCAGGGAGGGGGTGGAGCCAAGCTCAGCCCTATCCGGTCCCACAGGTAAATTGCTTCCACCTGTGCTGGCAGGGCTGGCCACACCCCTCACCAGGTGCTCCATCACTGCTTCAGGCTGTAAACAACAAAAAAAACCTAATTACAAGCAGGTGATTGGATCTGCCTGTCCGGCAAGGGGAGTTTGATCAAAGGATGAGCAACAATGGCACGCGTATTTTGATTCAAGTCTGTCCTCAAAGGCATTCAGTAAAATTTCTAATAGATAGGGGAGCACAAATTTCAGTACTGATACAGCACACAAATTTCGGTACTGATACAGAAGATGCTGAAAAGCTGTGTGTGCAGCCTGGACGGCAGAGTTGAGATCACCGGTGTGATCGGAGCGAGCGCTGTTTGCCAAACTGGTGGGGACAGCTTGTGGCTCTGCAGTGAGAAACGTGTCGCCGACTTTCTTTGCAATTAAAGACCATCATGAAAGCAATTCAGGATTTGACATCCTCAGTGCGTGAACCTGGCACCTGCCTGCATGGCAGCTGACATAGGGATGACACTTGGGTGATACTGGGGAGTGACGCTGGGGGCGGTGTTGGGTTATTACTGCAGGGTGACATCAGGGAGTGACATTGCAGTGACATAGTTGGGGTGACACTGGGGTAACACTGGGCTGACCCTGGGATGATGTGGGGGGGTGATGCTGGGGGGTGATGCTGGGGGGTGATGTTGGAGCATCATGGGGGGGACATCAGGGAGTGATGTTGGAGTGATACTGTTGGGGGGATGTAGTGGAAACCCTAAGTTATGGCTTGAAACAATGATTGAGAAGGGACAAACCATAGAAGCTCAGGTGCATGAAACGCACCTGAGTGATGGAAGGGGGTGGAGCCAGGCTCCACCCCCTCCCGGGTCTCATATAAGCATTGGCATAAGAAGTGAGGGGCTTTGGCTAGAGGTCTGTGCTTGCAGGAGGTCTTCCAAAGGTAGGCAGGTTTTTGTTCTGTTTCTGTGTTTACGGCTGCTGTGTTTGAGCACATCCTCATTTACTACAGCCTGGGACTTTGCTTCTCTGCTAGTGTTGCTGCATTTTCCATCATACTGCAACATTACAGTAGGTAATTAATGGTAAGGGTGATGTTGGGGGGTTTTTGCGGGGTAATGTTGTTAGAGTGATAGAGGGCTGATATCGGAGAGTGACGCTGGATTAATGTTGCTGGAGTGACAAAGGGCTGATGAGGATGAAATTGTTGAGAAGACACTGGAGAGATGTTGGAAAATCACTTGGGGTTGACATCAGAGAGCGTCACATGGATGGAAGTGATAACAGTGGAGATATCGGGGTGATGCTGAAATACTGTTTTTCCCTTAAAATATCGCTTATTTTCATAGAAATCCCTGTTTTTAACCCTAAAATATCGCTTATTTTCATAGAAATCCCTGTTTTTAACCCTAAAATATCGCTTATTTTCATAGAAATCCCTGTTTTTCCCCTAAAATATCGCTTTTTTTCATAGAAATCCCTGTTTTTCCCTTAAAATATCGCTTATTTTCATCAAAATACCTGTTTTTCCCCTTAAATATCGCTTATTTTCATGGAAATCCCAGTTTTTAACCTAAAATATCGCTTATTTTCATAGCAATCCCTGTTTTTAACCCAAAAATATCGCTTATTTTCATGGAAATCCCTGTTTTTCCCCAAAAATATCGCTTATTTTCATGGAAATCCCTGTTTTTAACCTTAAATATTGCTTATTTTCATGGAAATCCCTGTTTTTAACCTTAAATATCGCTTATTTTCATAGAAATCCCTGTTTTTAACCCAAAAATATCGCTTATTTTCATAGAAATCCCTGTTTTTCCCCTAAAATATCGCTTATTTTCATAGAAATCCCTGTTTTTAACCCAAAAATATCGCTTATTTTCATAGAAATCCCTGTTTTTAACCCAAAAATATCGCTTATTTTCATAGAAATCCCTGTTTTTCCCCTAAAATATCGCATATTTTCATAGAAATCCCTGTTTTTCCCCTAAAATATCGCTTATTTTCATAGAAATCCTTGTTTTTAACCCAAAAATATCGCTTATTTTCATAGAAATCCCTGTTTTTAACCCTAAAATATCGCTTATTTTCATAGAAATCCCTGTTTTTAACCTAAAATATCGCTTATTTTCATAGAAATCCCTGTTTTTAACCTTAAATATCGCTTATTTTCATAGAAATCCCTGTTTTTAACCCAAAAATATCGCTTATTTTCATGGAAATCCCTGTTTTTAAACCAAAAATATCGCTTATTTTCATAGAAATCCCTGTTTTTCCCCTTAAATATCGCTTATTTTCATAGAAACCCGTGTTTTTAACTCAAAAATATCGCTTATTTTCATCAAAATCCCTGTTTTTAACCTAAAATATTGCTTATTTTCATAGAAATCCCTGTTTTTAACCCTAAAATATCGCTTATTTTCATAGAAATCCCTGTTTTTAACCCAAAAATATCGCTTATTTTCATAGAAATCCCTGTTTTTCCCCTAAAATATCGCTTATTTTCATAGAAATCCCTGTTTTTAACCCAAAAATATCGCTTATTTTCATCGAAATCCCTGTTTTTCCCCTAAAATATCGCTTATTTTCATAGAAATCCCTGTTTTTAACCCTAAAATATCGCTTATTTTCATAGAAATCCCTGTTTTTACCCTAAAATATCGCTTATTTTCATAGAAATACCTGATTTTCCCCTAAAATATCGCTTATTTTCATAGAAATCCCTGTTTTTCCCTAAAATATCGCTTATTTTCATAGAAATCCCTGTTTTTAAACCAAAAATATCGCTTATTTTCATAGAAATCCCTGTTTTTAACCCTAAAATATCGCTTATTTTCATAGAAATCCCTGTTTTTCCCCTTAAATATCGCTTATTTTCATCGAAATCCCTGTTTTTCCCCTTAAATATCGCTTATTTTCATCAAAATCCCTGTTTTTAACCCAAAAATATCGCTTATTTTCATGGACATCCCTGTTTTTAACCCTAAAATATCGCTTATTTTCATAGAAAACCCTGTTTTTAACCTAAAATATCGCTTATTTTCATAGAAATCCCTGTTTTTCCCCTTAAATATCGCTTATTTTCATAGAAATCCCTGTTTTTAAACCAAAAATATCGCTTATTTTCATAGAAATCCCTGTTTTTCCCCTAAAATATCGCTTATTTTCATAGAAATACCTGATTTTCCCCTAAAATATCGCTTATTTTCATCGAAATCCCTGTTTTTCCCCTTAAATATCGCTTATTTTCATAGAAATCCATGTTTTTCCCCTAGAATATCGCTTATTTTCATGGAAATCCCTGTTTTTAACCTTAAATACTGCTTTTTTTCATAGAAATCCCTGTTTTTCCCCTAAAATATCGCTTATTTTCATGGAAATCCCTGTTTTTAACCCAAAAATATCGCTTATTTTCATAGAAATCCCTGTTTTTAACCCAAAAATATCGCTTATTTTCATGGAAATCCCTGTTTTTCCCCTAAAATATCGCTTATTTTCATGGAAATCCCTGTTTTTCCCCTTAAATATCGCTTATTTTCATAGAAATCCCTGTTTTTAACCTTAAATATCGCTTATTTTCATAGAAATCCCTGTTTTTAAACCAAAAATATCGCTTATTTTCATAGAAATCCCTGTTTTTCCCCTAAAATATTGCTTATTTTCATAGAAATCCCTGTTTTTAACCCAAAAATATCGCTTATTTTCATAGAAATCCCTGTTTTTCCCCTAAAATATCGCTTATTTTCATAGAAATCCCTGTTTTTCCCCTTAAATATCGCTTATTTTCATAGAAATCCCTGTTTTTAACCTTAAATATTGCTTATTTTCATAGAAATCCCTGTTTTTAACCCAAAAATATCGCTTATTTTCATAGAAATCCCTGTTTTTAACCCAAAAATATCGCTTATTTTCATAGAAATCCCTGTTTTTCCCCTAAAATATCACTTATTTTCATAGAAATCCCTGTTTTTCCCCTAAAATATCGCTTATTTTCATAGAAATCCCTGTTTTTCCCCTAAAATATCGCTTATTTTCATAGAAATCCCTGTTTTTAACCCTAAAATATCGCTTATTTTCATAGAAATCCCTGTTTTTAACCTAAAATATCGCTTATTTTCATAGAAATCCCTGTTTTTAACCTAAAATATCGCTTATTTTCATAGAAATCCCTGTTTTTCCCCTAAAATATCGCTTATTTTCATAGAAATCCTTGTTTTTAACCCTAAAATATCGCTTATTTTCATGGAAATCCCTGCTTTTCCCCTTAAATATCGCTTATTTTCATAGAAATCCCTGTTTTTAACCCTAAAATATCGCTTATTTTCATAGAAATCCTTGTTTTTAACCCTAAAATATCGCTTATTTTCATGGAAATCCCTGCTTTTCCCCTTAAATATCGCTTATTTTCATAGAAATCCCTGTTTTTAACCCTAAAATATCGCTTATTTTCATAGAAATCCCTGTTTTTAACCCAAAAATATCGCTTATTTTCATAGAAATCCCTGTTTTTCCCCTAAAATATCGCTTATTTTCATAGAAATCCCTGTTTTTAAACCAAAAATATCGCTTATTTTCATGGAAATCCCTGTTTTTACCCTTAAATATCGCTTATTTTCATAGAAATCCCTATTTTTCCCGTAAAATATCGCTTATTTTCATAGAAATCCCTGTTTTTCCCCTAGAATATCGCTTATTTTCATCGAAATCCCTGTTTTTAACCTTAAATATTGCTTATTTTCATAGAAATCCCTGTTTTTCCCCTAAAATATCGCTTATTTTCATAGAAATCCCTGTTTTTAACCTTAAATATCGCTTATTTTCATAGAAATCCCTGTTTTTAACCCTAAAATATCGCTTATTTTCATTGAAATCCCTGTTTTTAACCCTAAAATATCGCTTATTTTCATAGAAATCCCTGTTTTTCCCCTAAAATATCGCTTATTTTCATAGAAATCCCTGTTTTTAACCCAAAAATATCGCTTATTTTCATCGAAATCCCTGTTTTTCCCCTAAAATATCGCTTATTTTCATGGAAATCCCTGTTTTTCCCCTAAAATATCGCTTATTTTCATCGAAATCCCTGTTTTTAACTCAAAAATATCGCTTATTTTCATAGAAATCCCCGTTTTTAACCCAAAAATATCGCTTATTTTCATAGAAATCCCTGTTTTTAACCCTTAAATATCGCTTATTTTCATAGAAATCCCTGTTTTTAACCCAAAAATATCGCTTATTTTCATGGAAATCCCTGTTTTTAAACCAAAAATATCGCTTATTTTCATAGAAATCCCTATTTTTCCCGTAAAATATCGCTTATTTTCATAGAAATCCCTGTTTTTCCCCTAAAATATCGCTTATTTTCATAGAAATCCTTGTTTTTAACCCAAAAATATCGCTTATTTTCATAGAAATCCCTGTTTTTAACCTAAAATATCGCTTATTTTCATAGAAACCCGTGTTTTTAACCTACAATATCGCTTATTTTCATCAAAATCCCTGTTTTTAACCTTAAATATTGCTTATTTTCATAGAAATCCCTGTTTTTAACCCAAAAATATCGCTTTTTTCATAGAAATCCCTGTTCTTAACCCAAAAATATCGCTTATTTTCATAGAAATCCCTGTTTTTCCCCTAAAATATCGCTTATTTTCATAGAAATCCCTGTTTTTAACCCTAAAATATCGCTTATTTTCATCGAAATCCCTGTTTTTAACCTTAAATATCGCTTATTTTCATAGAAATCCCTGTTTTTAACCCAAAAATATCGCTTATTTTCATGGAAATCCCTGTTTTTAACCCAAAAATATCGCTTATTTTCATGGAAATCCCTGCTTTTCCCCTTAAATATCGCTTATTTTCATGGAAATCCCTGTTTTTAACCCTAAAATATCGCTTACTTTCATGGAAATCCCTGTTTTTAACCCAAAAATATCGCTTATTTTCATAGAAATCCCTGTTTTTCCCCTAAAATATCGCTTATTTTCATAGAAATCCCTGTTTTTAAACCAAAAATATCGCTTATTTTCATAGAAATCCCTGTTTTTCCCCTAAAATATCGCTTATTTTCATCGAAATCCCAGTTTTTCCCCTAAAATATCGCTTATTTTCATAGAAATCCCTGTTTTTCCCCTAGAATATCGCTTATTTTCATCGAAATCCCTGTTTTTAACCTTAAATATTGCTTATTTTCATAGAAATCCCTGTTTTTAACCCTAAAATATCGCTTATTTTCATAGAAATCCCTGTTTTTAACCTTAAATATCGCTTATTTTCATAGAAATCCCTGTTTTTAACCCTAAAATATCGCTTATTTTCATTGAAATCCCTGTTTTTAACCCTAAAATATCGCTTATTTTCATAGAAATCCCTGTTTTTCCCCTAAAATATCGCTTATTTTCATAGAAATCCCTGTTTTTAACCCAAAAATATCGCTTATTTTCATCGAAATCCCTGTTTTTCCCCTAAAATATCGCTTATTTTCATAGTAATCCCTGTTTTTCCCCTAGAATATCGCTTATTTTCATCGAAATCCCTGTTTTTAACTCAAAAATATCGCTTATTTTCATAGAAATCCCCGTTTTTAACCCAAAAATATCGCTTATTTTCATAGAAATCCCTGTTTTAACCCTAAAATATCGCTTATTTTCATAGAAATCCCTGTTTTTAACCCAAAAATATCGCTTATTTTCATGGAAATCCCTGTTTTTAAACCAAAAATATCGCTTATTTTCATAGAAATCCCTATTTTTCCCGTAAAATATCGCTTATTTTCATAGAAATCCCTGTTTTTAACCTTAAATATCGCTTATTTTCATAGAAATCCCTGTTTTTCCCCTAAAATATCGCTTATTTTCATAGAAATCCTTGTTTTTAACCCAAAAATATCGCTTATTTTCATAGAAATCCCTGTTTTTAACCTAAAATATCGCTTATTTTCATAGAAACCCGTGTTTTTAACCTACAATATCGCTTATTTTCATCAAAATCCCTGTTTTTAACCTTAAATATTGCTTATTTTCATAGAAATCCCTGTTTTTAACCCAAAAATATCGCTTTTTTCATAGAAATCCCTGTTCTTAACCCAAAAATATCGCTTATTTTCATAGAAATCCCTGTTTTTCCCCTAAAATATCGCTTATTTTCATAGAAATCCCTGTTTTTAACCCTAAAATATCGCTTATTTTCATCGAAATCCCTGTTTTTAACCCAAAAATATCGCTTATTTTCATAGAAATCCCTGTTTTTAACCTAAAATATCGCTTATTTTCATAGAAATCCCTGTTTTTAACCCAAAAATATCGCTTATTTTCATCGAAATCCCTGTTTTTAACCTTAAATATCGCTTATTTTCATAGAAATCCCTGTTTTTAACCCTAAAATATCGCTTATTTTCATAGAAAACCCTGTTTTTAACCTAAAATATCACTTATTTTCATAGAAATCCCTGTTTTTCCCCTACAATATCGCTTATTTTCATAGAAATCCCTGTTTTTCCCCTAAAATATCGCTTATTTTCATAGAAATCCTTGTTTTTAACCCTAAAATATCGCTTATTTTCATAGAAATCCCTGTTTTTAACCTAAAATATAGCTTTTTTTCATAGAAATCCCTGTTTTTCCCCTAAAATATCGCTTATTTTCATGGAAATCCCTGTTTTTAACCCTAAAATATCGCTTATTTTCATAGAAATCCCTGTTTTTAACCCAAAAATATCGCTTATTTTCATGGAAATCCCTGTTTTTCCCCTAAAATATCGCTTATTTTCATGGAAATCCCTGTTTTTAACGCAAAAATATCGCTTATTTTCATGGAAATCCCTGTTTTTTTCCCCTAAAATATTGCTTATTTTCATAGAAATCCCTGTTTTTAACCCAAAAATATCGCTTATTTTCATAGAAATCCCTGTTTTTAACCCAAAAATATCGCTTATTTTCATCGAAATCCCTGTTTTTAACCTTAAATATTGCCTATTTTCATGGAAATCCCTGTTTTTAACCTTAAATATCGCTTATTTTCATAGAAATCCCTGTTTTTAAACCAAAAATATCGCTTATTTTCTAAGAAATCCCTGTTTTTTCCCCAAAAATATCGCTTATTTTCATGGAAATCCCTGTTTTTAACCCAAAAATATCGCTTATTTTCATAGAAATCCCTGTTTTTAACCCAAAAATATCGCTTATTTTCATCGAAATCCCTGTTTTTCCCCTAGAATATCGCTTATTTTCATCGAAATCCCTGTTTTTAACCTTAAATATTGCTTATTTTCATAGAAATCCCTGTTTTTAACCCTAAAATATCGCTTATTTTCATAGAAATCCCTGTTTTTAACCCAAAAATATCGCTTATTTTCATAGAAATCCCTGTTTTTCCCCTAAAATATCGCTTATTTTCATAGAAATCCCTGTTTTTAACCCTAAAATATCGCTTATTTTCATCGAAATCCCTGTTTTTAACCCAAAAATATCGCTTATTTTCATAGAAATCCCTGTTTTTAACCTAAAATATCGCTTATTTTCATAGAAATCCCTGTTTTTAACCCAAAAATATCGCTTATTTTCATGGAAATCCCTGCTTTTCCCCTTAAATATCGCTTATTTTCATAGAAATCCCTGTTTTTAACCCTAAAATATCGCTTATTTTCATAGAAATCCCTGTTTTTAACCCAAAAATATCGCTTATTTTCATAGAAATCCCTGTTTTTCCCCTAAAATATCGCTTATTTTCATAGAAATCCCTGTTTTTAACCCTAAAATATCGCTTATTTTCATGGAAATCCCTGTTTTTACCCTTAAATATCGCTTATTTTCATCGAAATCCCAGTTTTTCCCCTAAAATATCGCTTATTTTCATAGAAATCCCTGTTTTTCCCCTAGAATATCGCTTATTTTCATGGAAATCCCTGTTTTTAACCTTAAATATTGCTTATTTTCATAGAAATCCCTGTTTTTAACCCAAAAATATCGCTTATTTTCATAGAAATCCCTGTTTTTAACCTTAAATATCGCTTATTTTCATAGAAATCCCTGTTTTTCCCCTAGAATATCGCTTATTTTCATCGAAATCCCTGTTTTTAACTCAAAAATATTGCTTATTTTCATAGAAATCCCCGTTTTTAACCCAAAAATATCGCTTATTTTCATAGAAATCCCTGTTTTTAACCCTAAAATATCGCTTATTTTCATAGAAATCCCTGTTTTTAACCCAAAAATATCGCTTATTTTCATGGAAATCCCTGTTTTTAAACCAAAAATATCGCTTATTTTCATAGAAATCCCTATTTTTCCCGTAAAATATCGCTTATTTTCATAGAAATCCCTGTTTTTAACCTTAAATATTGCTTATTTTCATAGAAATCCCTGTTTTTCCCCTAAAATATCGCTTATTTTCATAGAAATCCTTGTTTTTAACCCAAAAATATCGCTTATTTTCATAGAAATCCCTGTTTTTAACCTAAAATATCGCTTATTTTCATAGAAACCCGTGTTTTTAACCTACAATATCGCTTATTTTCATCAAAATCCCTGTTTTTAACCTAAAATATCGCTTATTTTCATAGAAACCCGTGTTTTTAACCTACAATATCGCTTATTTTCATCAAAATCCCTGTTTTTAACCTAAAATATTGCTTATTTTCATAGAAATCCCTGTTTTTAACCCAAAAATATCGCTTTTTTCATAGAAATCCCTGTTCTTAACCCAAAAATATCGCTTATTTTCATAGAAATCCCTGTTTTTCCCCTAAAATATCGCTTATTTTCATAGAAATCCCTGTTTTTAACCCTAAAATATCGCTTATTTTCATAGAAATCCCTGTTTTTAACCCAAAAATATCGCTTATTTTCATAGAAATCCCTGTTTTTAACCTAAAATATCGCTTATTTTCATAGAAATCCCTGTTTTTAACCCAAAAATATCGCTTATTTTCATGGAAATCCCTGCTTTTCCCCTTAAATATCGCTTATTTTCATAGAAATCCCTGTTTTTAACCCTAAAATATCGCTTATTTTCATAGAAATCCCTGTTTTTAACCCAAAAATATCGCTATTTTCATAGAAATCCCTGTTTTTCCCCTAAAATATCGCTTATTTTCATAGAAATCCCTGTTTTTAACCCTAAAATATCGCTTATTTTCATCGAAATCCCTGTTTTTAACCCAAAAATATCGCTTATTTTCATAGAAATCCCTGTTTTTAACCCTAAAATATCGCTTATTTTCATAGAAATCCCTGTTTTTAACCCAAAAATATCGCTTATTTTCATGGAAATCCCTGCTTTTCCCCTTAAATATCGCTTATTTTCATGGAAATCCCTGTTTTTAACCCTAAAATATCGCTTACTTTCATGGAAATCCCTGTTTTTAACCCAAAAATATCGCTTATTTTCATAGAAATCCCTGTTTTTCCCCTAAAATATCGCTTATTTTCATAGAAATCCCTGTTTTTAAACCAAAAATATCGCTTATTTTCATAGAAATCCCTGTTTTTCCCCTAAAATATCGCTTATTTTCATCGAAATCCCAGTTTTTCCCCTAAAATATCGCTTATTTTCATAGAAATCCCTGTTTTTCCCCTAGAATATCGCTTATTTTCATCGAAATCCCTGTTTTTAACCTTAAATATTGCTTATTTTCATAGAAATCCCTGTTTTTAACCCTAAAATATCGCTTATTTTCATAGAAATCCCTGTTTTTAACCTTAAATATCGCTTATTTTCATAGAAATCCCTGTTTTTAACCCTAAAATATCGCTTATTTTCATTGAAATCCCTGTTTTTAACCCTAAAATATCGCTTATTTTCATAGAAATCCCTGTTTTTCCCCTAAAATATCGCTTATTTTCATAGAAATCCCTGTTTTTAACCCAAAAATATCGCTTATTTTCATCGAAATCCCTGTTTTTCCCCTAAAATATCGCTTATTTTCATAGTAATCCCTGTTTTTCCCCTAGAATATCGCTTATTTTCATCGAAATCCCTGTTTTTAACTCAAAAATATCGCTTATTTTCATAGAAATCCCCGTTTTTAACCCAAAAATATCGCTTATTTTCATAGAAATCCCTGTTTTAACCCTAAAATATCGCTTATTTTCATAGAAATCCCTGTTTTTAACCCAAAAATATCGCTTATTTTCATGGAAATCCCTGTTTTTAAACCAAAAATATCGCTTATTTTCATAGAAATCCCTATTTTTCCCGTAAAATATCGCTTATTTTCATAGAAATCCCTGTTTTTAACCTTAAATATCGCTTATTTTCATAGAAATCCCTGTTTTTCCCCTAAAATATCGCTTATTTTCATAGAAATCCTTGTTTTTAACCCAAAAATATCGCTTATTTTCATAGAAATCCCTGTTTTTAACCTAAAATATCGCTTATTTTCATAGAAACCCGTGTTTTTAACCTACAATATCGCTTATTTTCATCAAAATCCCTGTTTTTAACCTTAAATATTGCTTATTTTCATAGAAATCCCTGTTTTTAACCCAAAAATATCGCTTTTTTCATAGAAATCCCTGTTCTTAACCCAAAAATATCGCTTATTTTCATAGAAATCCCTGTTTTTCCCCTAAAATATCGCTTATTTTCATAGAAATCCCTGTTTTTAACCCTAAAATATCGCTTATTTTCATCGAAATCCCTGTTTTTAACCCAAAAATATCGCTTATTTTCATAGAAATCCCTGTTTTTAACCTAAAATATCGCTTATTTTCATAGAAATCCCTGTTTTTAACCCAAAAATATCGCTTATTTTCATCGAAATCCCTGTTTTTAACCTTAAATATCGCTTATTTTCATAGAAATCCCTGTTTTTAACCCTAAAATATCGCTTATTTTCATAGAAAACCCTGTTTTTAACCTAAAATATCACTTATTTTCATAGAAATCCCTGTTTTTCCCCTACAATATCGCTTATTTTCATAGAAATCCCTGTTTTTCCCCTAAAATATCGCTTATTTTCATAGAAATCCCTGTTTTTAACCCTAAAATATCGCTTATTTTCATAGAAATCCCTGTTTTTAACCTAAAATATAGCTTTTTTTCATAGAAATCCCTGTTTTTCCCCTAAAATATCGCTTATTTTCATGGAAATCCCTGTTTTTAACCCTAAAATATCGCTTATTTTCATAGAAATCCCTGTTTTTAACCCAAAAATATCGCTTATTTTCATGGAAATCCCTGTTTTTCCCCTAAAATATCGCTTATTTTCATGGAAATCCCTGTTTTTAACGCAAAAATATCGCTTATTTTCATGGAAATCCCTGTTTTTTTCCCCTAAAATATTGCTTATTTTCATAGAAATCCCTGTTTTTAACCCAAAAATATCGCTTATTTTCATAGAAATCCCTGTTTTTAACCCAAAAATATCGCTTATTTTCATCGAAATCCCTGTTTTTAACCTTAAATATTGCCTATTTTCATGGAAATCCCTGTTTTTAACCTTAAATATCGCTTATTTTCATAGAAATCCCTGTTTTTAAACCAAAAATATCGCTTATTTTCTAAGAAATCCCTGTTTTTTCCCCAAAAATATCGCTTATTTTCATGGAAATCCCTGTTTTTAACCCAAAAATATCGCTTATTTTCATAGAAATCCCTGTTTTTAACCCAAAAATATCGCTTATTTTCATCGAAATCCCTGTTTTTCCCCTAGAATATCGCTTATTTTCATCGAAATCCCTGTTTTTAACCTTAAATATTGCTTATTTTCATAGAAATCCCTGTTTTTAACCCTAAAATATCGCTTATTTTCATAGAAATCCCTGTTTTTAACCCAAAAATATCGCTTATTTTCATAGAAATCCCTGTTTTTCCCCTAAAATATCGCTTATTTTCATAGAAATCCCTGTTTTTAACCCTAAAATATCGCTTATTTTCATAGAAATCCCTGTTTTTAACCCAAAAATATCGCTTATTTTCATAGAAATCCCTGTTTTTAACCTAAAATATCGCTTATTTTCATAGAAATCCCTGTTTTTAACCCAAAAATATCGCTTATTTTCATGGAAATCCCTGCTTTTCCCCTTAAATATCGCTTATTTTCATAGAAATCCCTGTTTTTAACCCTAAAATATCGCTTATTTTCATAGAAATCCCTGTTTTTAACCCTAAAATATCGCTTATTTTCATAGAAATCCCTGTTTTTCCCCTAAAATATCGCTTATTTTCATAGAAATCCCTGTTTTTAACCCTAAAATATCGCTTATTTTCATGGAAATCCCTGTTTTTACCCTTAAATATCGCTTATTTTCATCGAAATCCCAGTTTTTCCCCTAAAATATCGCTTATTTTCATAGAAATCCCTGTTTTTCCCCTAGAATATCGCTTATTTTCATGGAAATCCCTGTTTTTAACCTTAAATATTGCTTATTTTCATAGAAATCCCTGTTTTTCCCCTAAAATATCGCTTATTTTCATAGAAATCCCTGTTTTTAACCCAAAAATATCGCTTATTTTCATCGAAATCCCTGTTTTTCCCCTAGAATATCGCTTATTTTCATCGAAATCCCTGTTTTTAACTCAAAAATATCGCTTATTTTCATAGAAATCCCCGTTTTTAACCCAAAAATATCGCTTATTTTCATAGAAATCCCTGTTTTTAACCCTAAAATATCGCTTATTTTCATAGAAATCCCTGTTTTTAACCCAAAAATATCGCTTATTTTCATGGAAATCCCTGTTTTTAAACCAAAAATATCGCTTATTTTCATAGAAATCCCTATTTTTCCCGTAAAATATCGCTTATTTTCATAGAAATCCCTGTTTTTAACCTTAAATATCGCTTATTTTCATAGAAATCCCTGTTTTTCCCCTAAAATATCGCTTATTTTCATAGAAATCCTTGTTTTTAACCCAAAAATATCGCTTATTTTCATAGAAATCCCTGTTTTTAACCTAAAATATCGCTTATTTTCATAGAAACCCGTGTTTTTAACCTACAATATCGCTTATTTTCATCAAAATCCCTGTTTTTAACCTAAAATATCGCTTATTTTCATAGAAACCCGTGTTTTTAACCTACAATATCGCTTATTTTCATCAAAATCCCTGTTTTTAACCTAAAATATTGCTTATTTTCATAGAAATCCCTGTTTTTAACCCAAAAATATCGCTTTTTTCATAGAAATCCCTGTTCTTAACCCAAAAATATCGCTTATTTTCATAGAAATCCCTGTTTTTCCCCTAAAATATCGCTTATTTTCATAGAAATCCCTGTTTTTAACCCTAAAATATCGCTTATTTTCATAGAAATCCCTGTTTTTAACCCAAAAATATCGCTTATTTTCATAGAAATCCCTGTTTTTAACCTAAAATATCGCTTATTTTCATAGAAATCCCTGTTTTTAACCCAAAAATATCGCTTATTTTCATGGAAATCCCTGCTTTTCCCCTTAAATATCGCTTATTTTCATAGAAATCCCTGTTTTTAACCCTAAAATATCGCTTATTTTCATAGAAATCCCTGTTTTTAACCCAAAAATATCGCTTATTTTCATAGAAATCCCTGTTTTTCCCCTAAAATATCGCTTATTTTCATAGAAATCCCTGTTTTTAACCCTAAAATATCGCTTATTTTCATGGAAATCCCTGTTTTTACCCTTAAATATCGCTTATTTTCATCGAAATCCCAGTTTTTCCCCTAAAATATCGCTTATTTTCATAGAAATCCCTGTTTTTTCCCCTAGAATATCGCTTATTTTCATGGAAATCCCTGTTTTTAACCTTAAATATTGCTTATTTTCATAGAAATCCCTGTTTTTCCCCTAAAATATCGCTTATTTTCATAGAAATCCCTGTTTTTAACCTTAAATATCGCTTATTTTCATAGAAATCCCTGTTTTTCCCCTAGAATATCGCTTATTTTCATCGAAATCCCTGTTTTTAACTCAAAAATATCGCTTATTTTCATAGAAATCCCCGTTTTTAACCCAAAAATATCGCTTATTTTCATAGAAATCCCTGTTTTTAACCCTAAAATATCGCTTATTTTCATAGAAATCCCTGTTTTTAACCCAAAAATATCGCTTATTTTCATGGAAATCCCTGTTTTTAAACCAAAAATATCGCTTATTTTCATAGAAATCCCTATTTTTCCCGTAAAATATCGCTTATTTTCATAGAAATCCCTGTTTTTAACCCAAAAATATCGCTTATTTTCATAGAAATCCCTGTTTTTCCCCTAAAATATCGCTTATTTTCATAGAAATCCTTGTTTTTAACCCAAAAATATCGCTTATTTTCATAGAAATCCCTGTTTTTAACCTAAAATATCGCTTATTTTCATAGAAACCCGTGTTTTTAACCTACAATATCGCTTATTTTCATCAAAATCCCTGTTTTTAACCTTAAATATTGCTTATTTTCATAGAAATCCCTGTTTTTAACCCTAAAATATCGCTTTTTTCATAGAAATCCCTGTTCTTAACCCAAAAATATCGCTTATTTTCATAGAAATCCCTGTTTTTCCCCTTAAATATCGCTTATTTTCATAGAAATCCCTGTTTTTAACCCTAAAATATCGCTTATTTTCATCGAAATCCCTGTTTTTAACCCAAAAATATCGCTTATTTTCATAGAAATCCCTGTTTTTCCCCTAAAATATCGCTTATTTTCATAGAAATCCCTGTTTTTAACCCAAAAATATCGCTTATTTTCATCGAAATCCCTGTTTTTAACCTTAAATATCGCTTATTTTCATAGAAATCCCTGTTTTTAACCCTAAAATATCGCTTATTTTCATAGAAAACCCTGTTTTTAACCTAAAATATCACTTATTTTCATAGAAATCCCTGTTTTTCCCCTACAATATCGCTTATTTTCATAGAAATCCCTGTTTTTCCCCTAAAATATCGCTTATTTTCATAGAAATCCCTGTTTTTAACCCTAAAATATCGCTTATTTTCATAGAAATCCCTGTTTTTAACCTAAAATATAGCTTTTTTTCATAGAAATCCCTGTTTTTCCCCTAAAATATCGCTTATTTTCATGGAAATCCCTGTTTTTAACCCTAAAATATCGCTTATTTTCATAGAAATCCCTGTTTTTAACCCAAAAATATCGCTTATTTTCATGGAAATCCCTGTTTTTCCCCTAAAATATCGCTTATTTTCATGGAAATCCCTGTTTTTAACGCAAAAATATCGCTTATTTTCATGGAAATCCCTGTTTTTTTCCCCTAAAATATTGCTTATTTTCATAGAAATCCCTGTTTTTAACCCAAAAATATCGCTTATTTTCATAGAAATCCCTGTTTTTAACCCAAAAATATCGCTTATTTTCATCGAAATCCCTGTTTTTAACCTTAAATATTGCCTATTTTCATGGAAATCCCTGTTTTTAACCTTAAATATCGCTTATTTTCATAGAAATCCCTGTTTTTAAACCAAAAATATCGCTTATTTTCTAAGAAATCCCTGTTTTTTCCCCAAAAATATCGCTTATTTTCATGGAAATCCCTGTTTTTAACCCAAAAATATCGCTTATTTTCATAGAAATCCCTGTTTTTAACCCAAAAATATCGCTTATTTTCATCGAAATCCCTGTTTTTCCCCTAGAATATCGCTTATTTTCATCGAAATCCCTGTTTTTAACCTTAAATATTGCTTATTTTCATAGAAATCCCTGTTTTTAACCCTAAAATATCGCTTATTTTCATAGAAATCCCTGTTTTTAACCCAAAAATATCGCTTATTTTCATAGAAATCCCTGTTTTTCCCCTAAAATATCGCTTATTTTCATAGAAATCCCTGTTTTTAACCCTAAAATATCGCTTATTTTCATCGAAATCCCTGTTTTTAACCCAAAAATATCGCTTATTTTCATAGAAATCCCTGTTTTTAACCTAAAATATCGCTTATTTTCATAGAAATCCCTGTTTTTAACCCAAAAATATCGCTTATTTTCATGGAAATCCCTGCTTTTCCCCTTAAATATCGCTTATTTTCATAGAAATCCCTGTTTTTAACCCTAAAATATCGCTTATTTTCATAGAAATCCCTGTTTTTAACCCAAAAATATCGCTTATTTTCATAGAAATCCCTGTTTTTCCCCTAAAATATCGCTTATTTTCATAGAAATCCCTGTTTTTAACCCTAAAATATCGCTTATTTTCATGGAAATCCCTGTTTTTACCCTTAAATATCGCTTATTTTCATCGAAATCCCAGTTTTTCCCCTAAAATATCGCTTATTTTCATAGAAATCCCTGTTTTTCCCCTAGAATATCGCTTATTTTCATGGAAATCCCTGTTTTTAACCTTAAATATTGCTTATTTTCATAGAAATCCCTGTTTTTCCCCTAAAATATCGCTTATTTTCATAGAAATCCCTGTTTTTAACCTTAAATATCGCTTATTTTCATAGAAATCCCTGTTTTTAACCCAAAAATATCGCTTATTTTCATCAAAATCCCTGTTTTTAACCTAAAATATCGCTTATTTTCATAGAAACCCGTGTTTTTAACCTACAATATCGCTTATTTTCATCAAAATCCCTGTTTTTAACCTAAAATATTGCTTATTTTCATAGAAATCCCTGTTTTTAACCCAAAAATATCGCTTTTTTCATAGAAATCCCTGTTCTTAACCCAAAAATATCGCTTATTTTCATAGAAATCCCTGTTTTTCCCCTAAAATATCGCTTATTTTCATAGAAATCCCTGTTTTTAACCCTAAAATATCGCTTATTTTCATAGAAATCCCTGTTTTTAACCCAAAAATATCGCTTATTTTCATAGAAATCCCTGTTTTTAACCTAAAATATCGCTTATTTTCATAGAAATCCCTGTTTTTAACCCAAAAATATCGCTTATTTTCATGGAAATCCCTGCTTTTCCCCTTAAATATCGCTTATTTTCATAGAAATCCCTGTTTTTAACCCTAAAATATCGCTTATTTTCATAGAAATCCCTGTTTTTAACCCAAAAATATCGCTTATTTTCATAGAAATCCCTGTTTTTCCCCTAAAATATCGCTTATTTTCATAGAAATCCCTGTTTTTAACCCTAAAATATCGCTTATTTTCATAGAAATCCCTGTTTTTAACCCTAAAATATCGCTTATTTTCATAGAAATCCCTGTTTTTAACCCTAAAATATCGCTTTTTTCATAGAAATCCCTGTTCTTAACCCAAAAATATCGCTTATTTTCATAGAAATCCCTGTTTTTCCCCTAAAATATCGCTTATTTTCATAGAAATCCCTGTTTTTAACCCTAAAATATCGCTTATTTTCATAGAAATCCCTGTTTTTCCCCTAGAATATCGCTTATTTTCATCGAAATCCCTGTTTTTAACTCAAAAATATCGCTTATTTTCATAGAAATCCCCGTTTTTAACCCAAAAATATCGCTTATTTTCATAGAAATCCCTGTTTTTAACCCTAAAATATCGCTTATTTTCATAGAAATCCCTGTTTTTAACCCAAAAATATCGCTTTTTTCATAGAAATCCCTGTTCTTAACCCAAAAATATCGCTTATTTTCATAGAAATCCCTGTTTTTCCCCTAAAATATCGCTTATTTTCATAGAAATCCCTGTTTTTAACCCTAAAATATCGCTTATTTTCATAGAAATCCCTGTTTTTCCCCTAGAATATCGCTTATTTTCATAGAAATCCCTGTTCTTAACCCAAAAATATCGCTTATTTTCATAGAAATCCCTGTTCTTAACCCAAAAATATCGCTTATTTTCATAGAAATCCCTGTTTTTAACCCAAAAATATCGCTTATTTTCATCGAAATCCCTGTTTTTAACCCAAAAATATCGCTTATTTTCATGGAAATCCCTGCTTTTCCCCTTAAATATCGCTTATTTTCATAGAAATCCCTGTTTTTAACCCTAAAATATCGCTTATTTTCATAGAAATCCCTGTTTTTAACCCAAAAATATCGCTTATTTTCATAGAAATCCCTGTTTTTCCCCTAAAATATCGCTTATTTTCATAGAAATCCCTGTTTTTAACCCTAAAATATCGCTTATTTTCATGGAAATCCCTGTTTTTAACCTTAAATATCGCTTATTTTCATCGAAATCCCAGTTTTTCCCCTAAAATATCACTTATTTTCATAGAAATCCCTGTTTTTCCCCTAGAATATCGCTTATTTTCATGGAAATCCCTGTTTTTAACCTTAAATATTGCTTATTTTCATAGAAATCCCTGTTTTTCCCCTAAAATATCGCTTATTTTCATAGAAATCCCTGTTTTTAACCTTAAATATCGCTTATTTTCATAGAAATCCCTGTTTTTCCCCTAGAATATCGCTTATTTTCATCGAAATCCCTGTTTTTAACTCAAAAATATCGCTTATTTTCATAGAAATCCCCGTTTTTAACCCAAAAATATCGCTTATTTTCATAGAAATCCCTGTTTTTAACCCTAAAATATCGCTTATTTTCATAGAAATCCCTGTTTTTAACCCAAAAATATCGCTTATTTTCATGGAAATCCCTGTTTTTAAACCAAAAATATCGCTTATTTTCATAGAAATCCCTATTTTTCCCGTAAAATATCGCTTATTTTCATAGAAATCCCTGTTTTTAACCTTAAATATCGCTTATTTTCATAGAAATCCCTGTTTTTCCCCTAAAATATCGCTTATTTTCATAGAAATCCTTGTTTTTAACCCAAAAATATCGCTTATTTTCATAGAAATCCCTGTTTTTAACCTAAAATATCGCTTATTTTCATAGAAACCCGTGTTTTTAACCTACAATATCGCTTATTTTCATCAAAATCCCTGTTTTTAACCTAAAATATCGCTTATTTTCATAGAAACCCGTGTTTTTAACCTACAATATCGCTTATTTTCATCAAAATCCCTGTTTTTAACCTAAAATATTGCTTATTTTCATAGAAATCCCTGTTTTTAACCCAAAAATATCGCTTTTTTCATAGAAATCCCTGTTCTTAACCCAAAAATATCGCTTATTTTCATAGAAATCCCTGTTTTTCCCCTAAAATATCGCTTATTTTCATAGAAATCCCTGTTTTTAACCCTAAAATATCGCTTATTTTCATAGAAATCCCTGTTTTTAACCCAAAAATATCGCTTATTTTCATAGAAATCCCTGTTTTTAACCTAAAATATCGCTTATTTTCATAGAAATCCCTGTTTTTAACCCAAAAATATCGCTTATTTTCATGGAAATCCCTGCTTTTCCCCTTAAATATCGCTTATTTTCATAGAAATCCCTGTTTTTAACCCTAAAATATCGCTTATTTTCATAGAAATCCCTGTTTTTAACCCAAAAATATCGCTTATTTTCATAGAAATCCCTGTTTTTCCCCTAAAATATCGCTTATTTTCATAGAAATCCCTGTTTTTAACCCTAAAATATCGCTTATTTTCATGGAAATCCCTGTTTTTACCCTTAAATATCGCTTATTTTCATCGAAATCCCAGTTTTTCCCCTAAAATATCGCTTATTTTCATAGAAATCCCTGTTTTTCCCCTAGAATATCGCTTATTTTCATGGAAATCCCTGTTTTTAACCTTAAATATTGCTTATTTTCATAGAAATCCCTGTTTTTCCCCTAAAATATCGCTTATTTTCATAGAAATCCCTGTTTTTAACCTTAAATATCGCTTATTTTCATAGAAAACCCTGTTTTTTCCCCTAGAATATCGCTTATTTTCATCGAAATCCCTGTTTTTAACTCAAAAATATCGCTTATTTTCATAGAAATCCCCGTTTTTAACCCAAAAATATCGCTTATTTTCATAGAAATCCCTGTTTTTAACCCTAAAATATCGCTTATTTTCATAGAAATCCCTGTTTTTAACCCAAAAATATCGCTTATTTTCATGGAAATCCCTGTTTTTAAACCAAAAATATCGCTTATTTTCATAGAAATCCCTATTTTTCCCGTAAAATATCGCTTATTTTCATAGAAATCCCTGTTTTTAACCCAAAAATATCGCTTATTTTCATAGAAATCCCTGTTTTTCCCCTAAAATATCGCTTATTTTCATAGAAATCCTTGTTTTTAACCCAAAAATATCGCTTATTTTCATAGAAATCCCTGTTTTTAACCTAAAATATCGCTTATTTTCATAGAAACCCGTGTTTTTAACCTACAATATCGCTTATTTTCATCAAAATCCCTGTTTTTAACCTTAAATATTGCTTATTTTCATAGAAATCCCTGTTTTTAACCCTAAAATATCGCTTTTTTCATAGAAATCCCTGTTCTTAACCCAAAAATATCGCTTATTTTCATAGAAATCCCTGTTTTTCCCCTTAAATATCGCTTATTTTCATAGAAATCCCTGTTTTTAACCCTAAAATATCGCTTATTTTCATCGAAATCCCTGTTTTTAACCCAAAAATATCGCTTATTTTCATAGAAATCCCTGTTTTTCCCCTTAAATATCGCTTATTTTCATCGAAATCCCTGTTTTTAACCCAAAAATATCGCTTATTTTCATGGAAATCCCTGCTTTTCCCCTTAAATATCGCTTATTTTCATAGAAATCCCTGTTTTTAACCCTAAAATATCGCTTATTTTCATAGAAATCCCTGTTTTTAACCCAAAAATATCGCTTATTTTCATAGAAATCCCTGTTTTTCCCCTAAAATATCGCTTATTTTCATAGAAATCCCTGTTTTTAACCCTAAAATATCGCTTATTTTCATGGAAATCCCTGTTTTTAACCTTAAATATCGCTTATTTTCATCGAAATCCCAGTTTTTCCCCTAAAATATCACTTATTTTCATAGAAATCCCTGTTTTTCCCCTAGAATATCGCTTATTTTCATGGAAATCCCTGTTTTTAACCTTAAATATTGCTTATTTTCATAGAAATCCCTGTTTTTCCCCTAAAATATCGCTTATTTTCATAGAAATCCCTGTTTTTAACCTTAAATATCGCTTATTTTCATAGAAATCCCTGTTTTTAACCCTAAAATATCGCTTATTTTCATAGAAATCCCTGTTTTTAACCCTAAAATATCGCTTATTTTCATAGAAATCCCTGTTTTTCCCCTAAAATATCGCTTATTTTCATAGAAATCCCTGTTTTTAACCCTAAAATATCGCTTATTTTCATCGAAATCCCTGTTTTTCCCCTAAAATATCGCTTATTTTCATAGAAATCCCTGTTTTTCCCCTAGAATATCGCTTATTTTCATCGAAATCCCTGTTTTTAACTCAAAAATATCGCTTATTTTCATAGAAATCCCCGTTTTTAACCCAAAAATATCGCTTATTTTCATAGAAATCCCTGTTTTTAACCCTAAAATATCGCTTATTTTCATAGAAATCCCTGTTTTTAACCCAAAAATATCGCTTATTTTCATGGAAATCCCTGTTTTTAAACCAAAAATATCGCTTATTTTCATAGAAATCCCTATTTTTCCCGTAAAATATCGCTTATTTTCATAGAAATCCCTGTTTTTCCCCTAAAATATCGCTTATTTTCATAGAAATCCTTGTTTTTCCCCTAGAATATCGCTTATTTTCATCGAAATCCCTGTTTTTAACCTTAAATATTGCTTATTTTCATAGAAATCCCTGTTTTTCCCCTAAAATATCGCTTATTTTCATAGAAATCCCTGTTTTTAACCTTAAATATCGCTTATTTTCATAGAAATCCCTGTTTTTAACCCTAAAATATCGCTTATTTTCATTGAAATCCCTGTTCTTAACCCAAAAATATCGCTTATTTTCATAGAAATCCCTGTTTTTCCCCTAAAATATCGCTTATTTTCATAGAAATCCCTGTTTTTAACCCAAAAATATCGCTTATTTTCATCGAAATCCCTGTTTTTAACCCTAAAATATCGCTTATTTTCATAGAAATCCCTGTTTTTAACCTAAAATATCGCTTATTTTCATAGAAATCCCTGTTTTTAACCCAAAAATATCGCTTATTTTCATCGAAGTCCCTGTTTTTACCCTTAAATATCGCTTATTTTCATCGAAATCCCAGTTTTTCCCCTAAAATATCGCTTATTTTCATAGAAATCCCTGTTTTTCCCCTAGAATATCGCTTATTTTCATCGAAATCCCTGTTTTTAACCCAAAAATATCGCTTATTTTCATAGAAATCCCTGTTTTTAACCTAAAATATCGCTTATTTTCATAGAAATCCCTGTTTTTAACCCAAAAATATCGCTTATTTTCATCGAAATCCCTGTTTTTAACCTTAAATATCGCTTATTTTCATAGAAATCCCTGTTTTTAACCCTAAAATATCGCTTATTTTCATAGAAATCCCTGTTTTTAACCTAAAATATCGCTTATTTTCATAGAAATCCCTGTTTTTAACCCAAAAATATCGCTTATTTTCATGGAAATCCCTGCTTTTCCCCTTAAATATCGCTTATTTTCATAGAAATCCCTGTTTTTAACCCTAAAATATCGCTTATTTTCATAGAAATCCCTGTTTTTAACCCAAAAATATCGCTTATTTTCATAGAAATCCCTGTTTTTCCCCTAAAATATCGCTTATTTTCATAGAAATCCCTGTTTTTAACCCTAAAATATCGCTTATTTTCATGGAAATCCCTGTTTTTACCCTTAAATATCGCTTATTTTCATCGAAATCCCAGTTTTTCCCCTAAAATATCGCTTATTTTCATAGAAATCCCTGTTTTTCCCCTAGAATATCGCTTATTTTCATGGAAATCCCTGTTTTTAACCTTAAATATTGCTTATTTTCATAGAAATCCCTGTTTTTCCCCTAAAATATCGCTTATTTTCATAGAAATCCCTGTTTTTAACCTTAAATATCGCTTATTTTCATAGAAATCCCTGTTTTTAACCTTAAATATCGCTTATTTTCATAGAAATCCCTGTTTTTAACCCAAAAATATCGCTTATTTTCATAGAAATCCCTGTTTTTCCCCTTAAATATCGCTTATTTTCATCGAAATCCCTGTTTTTAACCTTAAATATTGCTTATTTTCATAGAAATCCCTGTTTTTAACCCTAAAATATCGCTTATTTTCATAGAAATCCCTGTTTTTAACCCAAAAATATCGCTTATTTTCATAGAAATCCCTGTTTTTCCCCTAAAATATCGCTTATTTTCATAGAAATCCCTGTTTTTAACCCAAAAATATCGCTTATTTTCATAGAAATCCCTGTTTTTCACCTAAAATATCGCTTATTTTCATAGAAATCCCTGTTTTTAACCTTAAATATTGCTTATTTTCATAGAAATCCCTGTTTTTAACCCAAAAATATCGCTTATTTTCATAGAAATCCTTGTTTTTAACCCAAAAATATCGCTTATTTTCATAGAAATCCCTGTTTTTCCCCTAAAATATCGCTTATTTTCATGGAAATCCCTGTTTTTAACCTAAAATATCGCTTATTTTCATAGAAATCCCTGTTTTTAACCTTAAATATCGCTTATTTTCATAGAAATCCCTGTTTTTAACCTAAAATATCGCTTATTTTCATAGAAATCCCTGTTTTTAACCCTAAAATATCGCTTATTTTCATGGAAATCCCTGTTTTTAACCCAAAAATATCGCTTATTTTCATAGAAATCCCTGTTTTTAACCCTAAAATATCGCTTATTTTCATAGAAATCCCTGTTTTTAACCCTAAAATATCGCTTATTTTCATAGAAATCCCTGTTTTTCCCCTAAAATATCGCTTATTTTCATAGAAATCCTTGTTTTTAACCCAAAAATATCGCTTATTTTCATAGAAATCCCTGTTTTTAACCTAAAATATCGCTTATTTTCATAGAAACCCGTGTTTTTAACCTACAATATCGCTTATTTTCATCAAAATCCCTGTTTTTAACCTTAAATATTGCTTATTTTCATAGAAATCCCTGTTTTTAACCCTAAAATATCGCTTTTTTCATAGAAATCCCTGTTCTTAACCCAAAAATATCGCTTATTTTCATAGAAATCCCTGTTTTTCCCCTTAAATATCGCTTATTTTCATAGAAATCCCTGTTTTTAACCCTAAAATATCGCTTATTTTCATCGAAATCCCTGTTTTTAACCCAAAAATATCGCTTATTTTCATAGAAATCCCTGTTTTTCCCCTTAAATATCGCTTATTTTCATCGAAATCCCTGTTTTTAACCCAAAAATATCGCTTATTTTCATGGAAATCCCTGCTTTTCCCCTTAAATATCGCTTATTTTCATAGAAATCCCTGTTTTTAACCCTAAAATATCGCTTATTTTCATAGAAATCCCTGTTTTTAACCCAAAAATATCGCTTATTTTCATAGAAATCCCTGTTTTTCCCCTAAAATATCGCTTATTTTCATAGAAATCCCTGTTTTTAACCCTAAAATATCGCTTATTTTCATGGAAATCCCTGTTTTTAACCTTAAATATCGCTTATTTTCATCGAAATCCCAGTTTTTCCCCTAAAATATCACTTATTTTCATAGAAATCCCTGTTTTTCCCCTAGAATATCGCTTATTTTCATGGAAATCCCTGTTTTTAACCTTAAATATTGCTTATTTTCATAGAAATCCCTGTTTTTCCCCTAAAATATCGCTTATTTTCATAGAAATCCCTGTTTTTAACCTTAAATATCGCTTATTTTCATAGAAATCCCTGTTTTTAACCCTAAAATATCGCTTACTTTCATAGAAATCCCTGTTTTTAACCCTAAAATATCGCTTATTTTCATAGAAATCCCTGTTTTTCCCCTAAAATATCGCTTATTTTCATAGAAATCCCTGTTTTTAACCCTAAAATATCGCTTATTTTCATCGAAATCCCTGTTTTTCCCCTAAAATATCGCTTATTTTCATAGAAATCCCTGTTTTTCCCCTTAAATATCGCTTATTTTCATCGAAATCCCTGTTTTTAACTCAAAAATATCGCTTATTTTCATAGAAATCCCCGTTTTTAACCCAAAAATATCGCTTATTTTCATAGAAATCCCTGTTTTTAACCCTAAAATATCGCTTATTTTCATAGAAATCCCTGTTTTTAACCTAAAATATCGCTTATTTTCATAGAAATCCCTGTTTTTAACCCAAAAATATCGCTTATTTTCATGGAAATCCCTGCTTTTCCCCTTAAATATCGCTTATTTTCATAGAAATCCCTGTTTTTAACCCTAAAATATCGCTTATTTTCATAGAAATCCCTGTTTTTAACCCAAAAATATCGCTTATTTTCATAGAAATCCCTGTTTTTCCCCTAAAATATCGCTTATTTTCATAGAAATCCCTGTTTTTAACCCTAAAATATCGCTTATTTTCATGGAAATCCCTGTTTTTACCCTTAAATATCGCTTATTTTCATCGAAATCCCAGTTTTTCCCCTAAAATATCGCTTATTTTCATAGAAATCCCTGTTTTTCCCCTAGAATATCGCTTATTTTCATGGAAATCCCTGTTTTTAACCTTAAATATTGCTTATTTTCATAGAAATCCCTGTTTTTCCCCTAAAATATCGCTTATTTTCATAGAAATCCCTGTTTTTAACCTTAAATATCGCTTATTTTCATAGAAATCCCTGTTTTTAACCTTAAATATCGCTTATTTTCATAGAAATCCCTGTTTTTAACCCAAAAATATCGCTTATTTTCATAGAAATCCCTGTTTTTCCCCTTAAATATCGCTTATTTTCATCGAAATCCCTGTTTTTAACCTTAAATATTGCTTATTTTCATAGAAATCCCTGTTTTTAACCCAAAAATATCGCTTATTTTCATAGAAATCCCTGTTTTTAACCCAAAAATATCGCTTATTTTCATAGAAATCCCTGTTTTTCCCCTAAAATATCGCTTATTTTCATAGAAATCCCTGTTTTTAACCCAAAAATATCGCTTATTTTCATAGAAATCCCTGTTTTTCACCTAAAATATCGCTTATTTTCATAGAAATCCCTGTTTTTAACCTTAAATATTGCTTATTTTCATAGAAATCCCTGTTTTTAACCCAAAAATATCGCTTATTTTCATAGAAATCCTTGTTTTTAACCCAAAAATATCGCTTATTTTCATAGAAATCCCTGTTTTTCCCCTAAAATATCGCTTATTTTCATGGAAATCCCTGTTTTTAACCTAAAATATCGCTTATTTTCATAGAAATCCCTGTTTTTAACCTTAAATATCGCTTATTTTCATAGAAATCCCTGTTTTTAACCTAAAATATCGCTTATTTTCATAGAAATCCCTGTTTTTAACCCTAAAATATCGCTTATTTTCATGGAAATCCCTGTTTTTAACCCAAAAATATCGCTTATTTTCATAGAAATCCCTGTTTTTAACCCTAAAATATCGCTTATTTTCATAGAAATCCCTGTTTTTAACCCTAAAATATCGCTTATTTTCATAGAAATCCCTGTTTTTCCCCTAAAATATCGCTTATTTTCATAGAAATCCTTGTTTTTAACCCAAAAATATCGCTTATTTTCATAGAAATCCCTGTTTTTAACCTAAAATATCGCTTATTTTCATAGAAACCCGTGTTTTTAACCTACAATATCGCTTATTTTCATCAAAATCCCTGTTTTTAACCTTAAATATTGCTTATTTTCATAGAAATCCCTGTTTTTAACCCTAAAATATCGCTTTTTTCATAGAAATCCCTGTTCTTAACCCAAAAATATCGCTTATTTTCATAGAAATCCCTGTTTTTCCCCTTAAATATCGCTTATTTTCATAGAAATCCCTGTTTTTAACCCTAAAATATCGCTTATTTTCATCGAAATCCCTGTTTTTAACCCAAAAATATCGCTTATTTTCATAGAAATCCCTGTTTTTCCCCTTAAATATCGCTTATTTTCATCGAAATCCCTGTTTTTAACCCAAAAATATCGCTTATTTTCATGGAAATCCCTGCTTTTCCCCTTAAATATCGCTTATTTTCATAGAAATCCGTTTTTAACCCTAAAATATCGCTTATTTTCATAGAAATCCCTGTTTTTAACCCAAAAATATCGCTTATTTTCATAGAAATCCCTGTTTTTCCCCTAAAATATCGCTTATTTTCATAGAAATCCCTGTTTTTAACCCTAAAATATCGCTTATTTTCATGGAAATCCCTGTTTTTAACCTTAAATATCGCTTATTTTCATCGAAATCCCAGTTTTTCCCCTAAAATATCACTTATTTTCATAGAAATCCCTGTTTTTCCCCTAGAATATCGCTTATTTTCATGGAAATCCCTGTTTTTAACCTTAAATATTGCTTATTTTCATAGAAATCCCTGTTTTTCCCCTAAAATATCGCTTATTTTCATAGAAATCCCTGTTTTTAACCTTAAATATCGCTTATTTTCATAGAAATCCCTGTTTTTAACCCTAAAATATCGCTTACTTTCATAGAAATCCCTGTTTTTAACCCTAAAATATCGCTTATTTTCATAGAAATCCCTGTTTTTCCCCTAAAATATCGCTTATTTTCATAGAAATCCCTGTTTTTCCCCTAAAATATCGCTTATTTTCATCGAAATCCCTGTTTTTCCCCTAAAATATCGCTTATTTTCATAGAAATCCCTGTTTTTCCCCTTAAATATCGCTTATTTTCATCGAAATCCCTGTTTTTAACCCTAAAATATCGCTTATTTTCATAGAAATCCCTGTTTTTAACCCAAAAATATCGCTTATTTTCATAGAAATCCCTGTTTTTCCCCTAAAATATCGCTTATTTTCATAGAAATCCCTGTTTTTAACCCTAAAATATCGCTTATTTTCATGGAAATCCCTGTTTTTACCCTTAAATATCGCTTATTTTCATCGAAATCCCAGTTTTTCCCCTAAAATATCGCTTATTTTCATAGAAATCCCTGTTTTTCCCCTAGAATATCGCTTATTTTCATGGAAATCCCTGTTTTTAACCTTAAATATTGCTTATTTTCATAGAAATCCCTGTTTTTCCCCTAAAATATCGCTTATTTTCATAGAAATCCCTGTTTTTAACCTTAAATATCGCTTATTTTCATAGAAATCCCTGTTTTTAACCTTAAATATCGCTTATTTTCATAGAAATCCCTGTTTTTAACCCAAAAATATCGCTTATTTTCATAGAAATCCCTGTTTTTCCCCTTAAATATCGCTTATTTTCATCGAAATCCCTGTTTTTAACCTTAAATATTGCTTATTTTCATAGAAATCCCTGTTTTTAACCCTAAAATATCGCTTATTTTCATAGAAATCCCTGTTTTTAACCCAAAAATATCGCTTATTTTCATAGAAATCCCTGTTTTTCCCCTAAAATATCGCTTATTTTCATAGAAATCCCTGTTTTTAACCCAAAAATATCGCTTATTTTCATAGAAATCCCTGTTTTTCCCCTAAAATATCGCTTATTTTCATAGAAATCCCTGTTTTTAACCTTAAATATTGCTTATTTTCATAGAAATCCCTGTTTTTAACCCAAAAATATCGCTTATTTTCATAGAAATCCTTGTTTTTAACCCAAAAATATCGCTTATTTTCATAGAAATCCCTGTTTTTCCCCTAAAATATCGCTTATTTTCATGGAAATCCCTGTTTTTAACCTAAAATATCGCTTATTTTCATAGAAATCCCTGTTTTTAACCTTAAATATCGCTTATTTTCATAGAAATCCCTGTTTTTAACCTAAAATATCGCTTATTTTCATAGAAATCCCTGTTTTTAACCCTAAAATATCGCTTATTTTCATGGAAATCCCTGTTTTTAACCCAAAAATATCGCTTATTTTCATAGAAATCCCTGTTTTTAACCCTAAAATATCGCTTATTTTCATAGAAATCCCTGTTTTTAACCCTAAAATATCGCTTATTTTCATAGAAATCCCTGTTTTTCCCCTAAAATATCGCTTATTTTCATAGAAATCCTTGTTTTTAACCCAAAAATATCGCTTATTTTCATAGAAATCCCTGTTTTTAACCTAAAATATCGCTTATTTTCATAGAAACCCGTGTTTTTAACCTACAATATCGCTTATTTTCATCAAAATCCCTGTTTTTAACCTTAAATATTGCTTATTTTCATAGAAATCCCTGTTTTTAACCCTAAAATATCGCTTTTTTCATAGAAATCCCTGTTCTTAACCCAAAAATATCGCTTATTTTCATAGAAATCCCTGTTTTTCCCCTTAAATATCGCTTATTTTCATAGAAATCCCTGTTTTTAACCCTAAAATATCGCTTATTTTCATCGAAATCCCTGTTTTTAACCCAAAAATATCGCTTATTTTCATAGAAATCCCTGTTTTTCCCCTTAAATATCGCTTATTTTCATCGAAATCCCTGTTTTTAACCCAAAAATATCGCTTATTTTCATGGAAATCCCTGCTTTTCCCCTTAAATATCGCTTATTTTCATAGAAATCCCTGTTTTTAACCCTAAAATATCGCTTATTTTCATAGAAATCCCTGTTTTTAACCCAAAAATATCGCTTATTTTCATAGAAATCCCTGTTTTTCCCCTAAAATATCGCTTATTTTCATAGAAATCCCTGTTTTTAACCCTAAAATATCGCTTATTTTCATGGAAATCCCTGTTTTTAACCTTAAATATCGCTTATTTTCATCGAAATCCCAGTTTTTCCCCTAAAATATCACTTATTTTCATAGAAATCCCTGTTTTTCCCCTAGAATATCGCTTATTTTCATGGAAATCCCTGTTTTTAACCTTAAATATTGCTTATTTTCATAGAAATCCCTGTTTTTCCCCTAAAATATCGCTTATTTTCATAGAAATCCCTGTTTTTAACCTTAAATATCGCTTATTTTCATAGAAATCCCTGTTTTTAACCCTAAAATATCGCTTACTTTCATAGAAATCCCTGTTTTTAACCCTAAAATATCGCTTATTTTCATAGAAATCCCTGTTTTTCCCCTAAAATATCGCTTATTTTCATAGAAATCCCTGTTTTTAACCCTAAAATATCGCTTATTTTCATCGAAATCCCTGTTTTTCCCCTAAAATATCGCTTATTTTCATAGAAATCCCTGTTTTTCCCCTTAAATATCGCTTATTTTCATCGAAATCCCTGTTTTTAACTCAAAAATATCGCTTATTTTCATAGAAATCCCCGTTTTTAACCCAAAAATATCGCTTATTTTCATAGAAATCCCTGTTTTTAACCCTAAAATATCGCTTATTTTCATAGAAATCCCTGTTTTTAACCCAAAAATATCGCTTATTTTCATGGAAATCCCTGTTTTTAAACCAAAAATATCGCTTATTTTCATAGAAATCCCTATTTTTCCCGTAAAATATCGCTTATTTTCATAGAAATCCCTGTTTTTAACCTTAAATATCGCTTATTTTCATAGAAATCCCTGTTTTTCCCCTAAAATATCGCTTATTTTCATAGAAATCCTTGTTTTTCCCCTAGAATATCGCTTATTTTCATCGAAATCCCTGTTTTTAACCTTAAATATTGCTTATTTTCATAGAAATCCCTGTTTTTCCCCTAAAATATCGCTTATTTTCATAGAAATCCCTGTTTTTAACCTTAAATATCGCTTATTTTCATAGAAATCCCTGTTTTTAACCCTAAAATATCGCTTATTTTCATTGAAATCCCTGTTCTTAACCCAAAAATATCGCTTATTTTCATAGAAATCCCTGTTTTTCCCCTAAAATATCGCTTATTTTCATAGAAATCCCTGTTTTTAACCCAAAAATATCGCTTATTTTCATCGAAATCCCTGTTTTTAACCCTAAAATATCGCTTATTTTCATAGAAATCCCTGTTTTTAACCTAAAATATCGCTTATTTTCATAGAAATCCCTGTTTTTAACCCAAAAATATCGCTTATTTTCATCGAAATCCCTGTTTTTAACCTTAAATATCGCTTATTTTCATAGAAATCCCTGTTTTTAACCCTAAAATATCGCTTATTTTCATAGAAAACCCTGTTTTTAACCTAAAATATCACTTATTTTCATAGAAATCCCTGTTTTTACCCTTAAATATCGCTTATTTTCATAGAAATCCCTGTTTTTAACCCAAAAATATCGCTTATTTTCATAGAAATCCCTGATTTTCCCCTTAAATATCGCTTATTTTCATCCAAATCCCTGTTTTTAACCTTAAATATTGCTTATATTCATAGAAATCCCTGTTTTTCCACTAAAATATCGCTTATATTCATAGAAATCCCTGTTTTTAACCCAAAAATATCGCTTATTTTCATGGAAATCCCTGCTTTTCCCCTTAAATATCGCTTATTTTCATAGAAATCCCTGTTTTTAACCCTAAAATATCGCTTATTTTCATAGAAATCCCTGTTTTTAACCCAAAAATATCGCTTATTTTCATAGAAATCCCTGTTTTTCCCCTAAAATATCGCTTATTTTCATAGAAATCCCTGTTTTTAACCCTAAAATATCGCTTATTTTCATGGAAATCCCTGTTTTTACCCTTAAATATCGCTTATTTTCATCGAAATCCCAGTTTTTCCCCTAAAATATCGCTTATTTTCATAGAAATCCCTGTTTTTAACCCTAAAATATCGCTTATTTTCATGGAAATCCCTGTTTTTAACCTTAAATATTGCTTATTTTCATAGAAATCCCTGTTTTTCCCCTAAAATATCGCTTATTTTCATAGAAATCCCTGTTTTTAACCTTAAATATCGCTTATTTTCATAGAAATCCCTGTTTTTAACCCTAAAATATCGCTTATTTTCATAGAAATCCCTGTTTTTAACCCTAAAATATCGCTTATTTTCATAGAAATCCCTGTTTTTCCCCTAAAATATCGCTTATTTTCATAGAAATCCCTGTTTTTAACCCTAAAATATCGCTTATTTTCATCGAAATCCCTGTTTTTCCCCTAAAATATCGCTTATTTTCATAGAAATCCCTGTTTTTCCCCTAGAATATCGCTTATTTTCATAGAAATCCCTGTTTTTAACTCAAAAATATCGCTTATTTTCATAGAAATCCCCGTTTTTAACCCAAAAATATCGCTTATTTTCATAGAAATCCCTGTTTTTAACCCTAAAATATCGCTTATTTTCATAGAAATCCCTGTTTTTAACCCTAAAATATCGCTTATTTTCATGGAAATCCCTGTTTTTAAACCAAAAATATCGCTTATTTTCATAGAAATCCCTATTTTTCCCGTAAAATATCGCTTATTTTCATAGAAATCCCTGTTTTTAACCTTAAATATCGCTTATTTTCATAGAAATCCCTGTTTTTAACCCAAAAATATCGCTTATTTTCATAGAAATCCTTGTTTTTAACCCAAAAATATCGCTTATTTTCATAGAAATCCCTGTTTTTAACCTAAAATATCGCTTATTTTCATAGAAACCCGTGTTTTTAACCTACAATATCGCTTATTTTCATCAAAATCCCTGTTTTTAACCTTAAATATTGCTTATTTTCATAGAAATCCCTGTTTTTAACCCAAAAATATCGCTTTTTTCATAGAAATCCCTGTTCTTAACCCAAAAATATCGCTTATTTTCATAGAAATCCCTGTTTTTCCCCTAAAATATCGCTTATTTTCATAGAAATCCCTGTTTTTAACCCTAAAATATCGCTTATTTTCATAGAAATCCCTGTTTTTAACCCAAAAATATCGCTTATTTTCATAGAAATCCCTGTTTTTCCCCTAAAATATCGCTTATTTTCATAGAAATCCCTGTTTTTAACCCTAAAATATCGCTTATTTTCATCGAAATCCCTGTTTTTAACCTTAAATATCGCTTATTTTCATGGAAATCCCTGTTTTTAACCCTAAAATATCGCTTATTTTCATAGAAAACCCTGTTTTTAACCTAAAATATCACTTATTTTCATAGAAATCCCTGTTTTTCCCCTACAATATCGCTTATTTTCATAGAAATCCCTGTTTTTCCCCTAAAATATCGCTTATTTTCATAGAAATACCTGATTTTCCCCTTAAATATCGCTTATTTTCATCCAAATCCCTGTTTTTAACCTTAAATATTGCTTATATTCATAGAAATCCCTGTTTTTCCCCTAAAATATCGCTTATATTCATAGAAATCCCTGTTTTTAACCCTAAAATATTGCTTATTTTCATAGAAATCCCTGTTTTTAACCCAAAAATATCGCTTATTTTCATAGAAATCCCTGTTTTTAACCCTAAAATATCGCTTATTTTCATAGAAATCCCTGTTTTTAACCTAAAATATAGCTTTTTTTCATAGAAATCCCTGTTTTTCCCCTAAAATATCGCTTATTTTCATGGAAATCCCTGTTTTTAACCCTAAAATATCGCTTATTTTCATAGAAATCCCTGTTTTTATCCCAAAAATATCGCTTATTTTCATGGAAATCCCTGTTTTTCCCCTAAAATATCGCTTATTTTCATGGAAATCCCTGTTTTTAACGCAAAAATATCGCTTATTTTCTTGGAAATCCCTGTTTTTTTCCCCTAAAATATTGCTTATTTTCATAGAAATCCCTGTTTTTAACCCAAAAATATCGCTTATTTTCATAGAAATCCCTGTTTTTAACCCAAAAATATCGCTTATTTTCATCGAAATCCCTGTTTTTAACCTTAAATATTGCCTATTTTCATGGAAATCCCTGTTTTTAACCTTAAATATCGCTTATTTTCATAGAAATCCCTGTTTTTAAACCAAAAATATCGCTTATTTTCATAGAAATCCCTGTTTTTTCCCCAAAAATATCGCTTATTTTCATGGAAATCCCTGTTTTTAACCCAAAAATATCGCTTATTTTCATAGAAATCCCTGTTTTTAACCCAAAAATATCGCTTATTTTCATAGAAATCCCTGTTTTTCCCCTTAAATATCGCTTATTTTCATCGAAATCCCTGTTTTTAACCTTAAATATTGCTTATTTTCATAGAAATCCCTGTTTTTAACCCTAAAATATCGCTTATTTTCATAGAAATCCCTGTTTTTAACCCAAAAATATCGCTTATTTTCATAGAAATCCCTGTTTTTCCCCTAAAATATCGCTTATTTTCATAGAAATCCCTGTTTTTAACCCAAAAATATCGCTTATTTTCATAGAAATCCCTGTTTTTCCCCTAAAATATCGCTTATTTTCATAGAAATCCCTGTTTTTAACCTTAAATATTGCTTATTTTCATAGAAATCCCTGTTTTTAACCCAAAAATATCGCTTATTTTCATAGAAATCCTTGTTTTTAACCCAAAAATATCGCTTATTTTCATAGAAATCCCTGTTTTTCCCCTTAAATATCGCTTATTTTCATGGAAATCCCTGTTTTTAACCTAAAATATCGCTTATTTTCATAGAAATCCCTGTTTTTAACCTTAAATATCGCTTATTTTCATAGAAATCCCTGTTTTTAACCTAAAATATCGCTTATTTTCATAGAAATCCCTGTTTTTAACCCAAAAATATCGCTTATTTTCATGGAAATCCCTGCTTTTCCCCTTAAATATCGCTTATTTTCATAGAAATCCCTGTTTTTAACCTAAAATATCGCTTATTTTCATAGAAATCCCTGTTTTTAACCCAAAAATATCGCTTATTTTCATAGAAATCCCTGTTTTTCCCCTAAAATATCGCTTATTTTCATAGAAATCCCTGTTTTTAAACCAAAAATATCGCTTATTTTCATGGAAATCCCTGTTTTTACCCTTAAATATCGCTTATTTTCATCGAAATCCCAGTTTTTCCCCTAAAATATCGCTTATTTTCATCGAAATCCCTGTTTTTAACCTTAAATATCGCTTATTTTCATCGAAATCCCTGTTTTTAACCCAAAAATATCGCTTATTTTCATAGAAATCCCTGTTTTTAACCTAAAATATCGCTTATTTTCATAGAAATCCCTGTTTTTAACCCAAAAATATCGCTTATTTTCATCGAAATCCCTGTTTTTAACCTTAAATATCGCTTATTTTCATAGAAATCCCTGTTTTTAACCCTAAAATATCGCTTATTTTCATAGAAAACCCTGTTTTTAACCTAAAATATTGCTTATTTTCATAGAAATCCCTGTTTTTAACCCAAAAATATCGCTTATTTTCATGGAAATCCCTGCTTTTCCCCTTAAATATCGCTTATTTTCATAGAAATCCCTGTTTTTAACCATAAAATATCGCTTATTTTCATAGAAATCCCTGTTTTTAACCCAAAAATATCGCTTATTTTCATAGAAATCCCTGTTTTTCCCCTAAAATATCGCTTATTTTCATAGAAATCCCTGTTTTTAACCCTAAAATATCGCTTATTTTCATGGAAATCCCTGTTTTTACCCTTAAATATCGCTTATTTTCATCGAAATCCCAGTTTTTCCCCTAAAATATCGCTTATTTTCATAGAAATCCCTGTTTTTCCCCTAGAATATCGCTTATTTTCATGGAAATCCCTGTTTTTAACCTTAAATATTGCTTATTTTCATAGAAATCCCTGTTTTTCCCCTAAAATATCGCTTATTTTCATAGAAATCCCTGTTTTTAACCTTAAATATCGCTTATTTTCATAGAAATCCCTGTTTTTCCCCTAGAATATCGCTTATTTTCATCGAAATCCCTGTTTTTAACTCAAAAATATCGCTTATTTTCATAGAAATCCCCGTTTTTAACCCAAAAATATCGCTTATTTTCATAGAAATCCCTGTTTTTAACCCTAAAATATCGCTTATTTTCATAGAAATCCCTGTTTTTAACCCTAAAATATCGCTTATTTTCATGGAAATCCCTGTTTTTAAACCAAAAATATCGCTTATTTTCATAGAAATCCCTATTTTTCCCGTAAAATATCGCTTATTTTCATAGAAATCCCTGTTTTTAACCCAAAAATATCGCTTATTTTCATAGAAATCCCTGTTTTTCCCCTAAAATATCGCTTATTTTCATAGAAATCCTTGTTTTTAACCCAAAAATATCGCTTATTTTCATAGAAATCCCTGTTTTTAACCTAAAATATCGCTTATTTTCATAGAAACCCGTGTTTTTAACCTACAATATCGCTTATTTTCATCAAAATCCCTGTTTTTAACCTTAAATATTGCTTATTTTCATAGAAATCCCTGTTTTTAACCCTAAAATATCGCTTTTTTCATAGAAATCCCTGTTCTTAACCCAAAAATATCGCTTATTTTCATAGAAATCCCTGTTTTTCCCCTAAAATATCGCTTATTTTCATAGAAATCCCTGTTTTTAACCCTAAAATATCGCTTATTTTCATAGAAATCCCTGTTTTTAACCCAAAAATATCGCTTATTTTCATAGAAATCCCTGTTTTTCCCCTTAAATATCGCTTATTTTCATCGAAATCCCTGTTTTTAACCCAAAAATATCGCTTATTTTCATGGAAATCCCTGCTTTTCCCCTTAAATATCGCTTATTTTCATAGAAATCCCTGTTTTTAACCCTAAAATATCGCTTATTTTCATAGAAATCCCTGTTTTTAACCCAAAAATATCGCTTATTTTCATAGAAATCCCTGTTTTTCCCCTAAAATATCGCTTATTTTCATAGAAATCCCTGTTTTTAACCCTAAAATATCGCTTATTTTCATGGAAATCCCTGTTTTTAACCTTAAATATCGCTTATTTTCATCGAAATCCCAGTTTTTCCCCTAAAATATCACTTATTTTCATAGAAATCCCTGTTTTTCCCCTAGAATATCGCTTATTTTCATGGAAATCCCTGTTTTTAACCTTAAATATTGCTTATTTTCATAGAAATCCCTGTTTTTCCCCTAAAATATCGCTTATTTTCATAGAAATCCCTGTTTTTAACCTTAAATATCGCTTATTTTCATAGAAATCCCTGTTTTTAACCCTAAAATATCGCTTATTTTCATAGAAATCCCTGTTTTTAACCCTAAAATATCGCTTATTTTCATAGAAATCCCTGTTTTTCCCCTAAAATATCGCTTATTTTCATAGAAATCCCTGTTTTTAACCCTAAAATATCGCTTATTTTCATCGAAATCCCTGTTTTTCCCCTAAAATATCGCTTATTTTCATAGAAATCCCTGTTTTTCCCCTAGAATATCGCTTATTTTCATCGAAATCCCTGTTTTTAACTCAAAAATATCGCTTATTTTCATAGAAATCCCCGTTTTTAACCCAAAAATATCGCTTATTTTCATAGAAATCCCTGTTTTTAACCCTAAAATATCGCTTATTTTCATAGAAATCCCTGTTTTTAACCCAAAAATATCGCTTATTTTCATGGAAATCCCTGTTTTTAAACCAAAAATATCGCTTATTTTCATAGAAATCCCTATTTTTCCCGTAAAATATCGCTTATTTTCATAGAAATCCCTGTTTTTCCCCTAAAATATCGCTTATTTTCATAGAAATCCTTGTTTTTCCCCTAGAATATCGCTTATTTTCATCGAAATCCCTGTTTTTAACCTTAAATATTGCTTATTTTCATAGAAATCCCTGTTTTTCCCCTAAAATATCGCTTATTTTCATAGAAATCCCTGTTTTTAACCTTAAATATCGCTTATTTTCATAGAAATCCCTGTTTTTAACCCTAAAATATCGCTTATTTTCATTGAAATCCCTGTTCTTAACCCAAAAATATCGCTTATTTTCATAGAAATCCCTGTTTTTCCCCTTAAATATCGCTTATTTTCATAGAAATCCCTGTTTTTAACCCAAAAATATCGCTTATTTTCATCGAAATCCCTGTTTTTAACCCTAAAATATCGCTTATTTTCATAGAAATCCCTGTTTTTAACCTAAAATATCGCTTATTTTCATAGAAATCCCTGTTTTTAACCCAAAAATATCGCTTATTTTCATCGAAGTCCCTGTTTTTACCCTTAAATATCGCTTATTTTCATCGAAATCCCAGTTTTTCCCCTAAAATATCGCTTATTTTCATAGAAATCCCTGTTTTTCCCCTAGAATATCGCTTATTTTCATCGAAATCCCTGTTTTTAACCCAAAAATATCGCTTATTTTCATAGAAATCCCTGTTTTTAACCTAAAATATCGCTTATTTTCATAGAAATCCCTGTTTTTAACCCAAAAATATCGCTTATTTTCATCGAAATCCCTGTTTTTAACCTTAAATATCGCTTATTTTCATAGAAATCCCTGTTTTTAACCCTAAAATATCGCTTATTTTCATAGAAATCCCTGTTTTTAACCTAAAATATCGCTTATTTTCATAGAAATCCCTGTTTTTAACCCAAAAATATCGCTTATTTTCATGGAAATCCCTGCTATTCCCCTTAAATATCGCTTATTTTCATAGAAATCCCTGTTTTTAACCCTAAAATATCGCTTATTTTCATAGAAATCCCTGTTTTTAACCCAAAAATATCGCTTATTTTCATAGAAATCCCTGTTTTTCCCCTAAAATATCGCTTATTTTCATAGAAATCCCTGTTTTTAACCCTAAAATATCGCTTATTTTCATGGAAATCCCTGTTTTTACCCTTAAATATTGCTTATTTTCATCGAAATCCCAGTTTTTCCCCTAAAATATCGCTTATTTTCATAGAAATCCCTGTTTTTCCCCTAGAATATCGCTTATTTTCATGGAAATCCCTGTTTTTAACCTTAAATATTGCTTATTTTCATAGAAATCCCTGTTTTTCCCCTAAAATATCGCTTATTTTCATAGAAATCCCTGTTTTTAACCTTAAATATCGCTTATTTTCATAGAAATCCCTGTTTTTAACCTTAAATATCGCTTATTTTCATAGAAATCCCTGTTTTTAACCCAAAAATATCGCTTATTTTCATAGAAATCCCTGTTTTTCCCCTTAAATATCGCTTATTTTCATCGAAATCCCTGTTTTTAACCTTAAATATTGCTTATTTTCATAGAAATCCCTGTTTTTAACCCTAAAATATCGCTTATTTTCATAGAAATCCCTGTTTTTAACCCAAAAATATCGCTTATTTTCATAGAAATCCCTGTTTTTCCCCTAAAATATCGCTTATTTTCATAGAAATCCCTGTTTTTAACCCAAAAATATCGCTTATTTTCATAGAAATCCCTGTTTTTCCCCTAAAATATCGCTTATTTTCATAGAAATCCCTGTTTTTAACCTTAAATATTGCTTATTTTCATAGAAATCCCTGTTTTTAACCCAAAAATATCGCTTATTTTCATAGAAATCCTTGTTTTTAACCCAAAAATATCGCTTATTTTCATAGAAATCCCTGTTTTTCCCCTAAAATATCGCTTATTTTCATGGAAATCCCTGTTTTTAACCTAAAATATCGCTTATTTTCATAGAAATCCCTGTTTTTAACCTTAAATATCGCTTATTTTCATAGAAATCCCTGTTTTTAACCTAAAATATCGCTTATTTTCATAGAAATCCCTGTTTTTAACCCAAAAATATCGCTTATTTTCATGGAAATCCCTGCTTTTCCCCTTAAATATCGCTTATTTTCATAGAAATCCCTGTTTTTAACCCTAAAATATCGCTTATTTTCATAGAAATCCCTGTTTTTAACCCAAAAATATCGCTTATTTTCATAGAAATCCCTGTTTTTCCCCTAAAATATCGCTTATTTTCATAGAAATCCCTGTTTTTAAACCAAAAATATCGCTTATTTTCATGGAAATCCCTGTTTTTACCCTTAAATATCGCTTATTTTCATCGAAATCCCAGTTTTTCCCCTAAAATATCGCTTATTTTCATAGAAATCCCTGTTTTTCCCCTAGAATATCGCTTATTTTCATCGAAATCCCTGTTTTTAACCCAAAAATATCGCTTATTTTCATAGAAATCCCTGTTTTTAACCTAAAATATCGCTTATTTTCATAGAAATCCCTGTTTTTAACCCAAAAATATCGCTTATTTTCATCGAAATCCCTGTTTTTAACCTTAAATATCGCTTATTTTCATAGAAATCCCTGTTTTTAACCCTAAAATATCGCTTATTTTCATAGAAAACCCTGTTTTTAACCTAAAATATCGCTTATTTTCATAGAAATCCCTGTTTTTAACCCAAAAATATCGCTTATTTTCATGGAAATCCCTGCTTTTCCCCTTAAATATCGCTTATTTTCATAGAAATCCCTGTTTTTAACCCTAAAATATCGCTTATTTTCATAGAAATCCCTGTTTTTAACCCAAAAATATCGCTTATTTTCATAGAAATCCCTGTTTTTCCCCTAAAATATCGCTTATTTTCGTAGAAATCCCTGTTTTTAACCCTAAAATATCGCTTATTTTCATGGAAATCCCTGTTTTTACCATTAAATATCGCTTATTTTCATCGAAATCCCAGTTTTTCCCCTAAAATATCGCTTATTTTCATAGAAATCCCTGTTTTTCCCCTAGAATATCGCTTATTTTCATGGAAATCCCTGTTTTTAACCTTAAATATTGCTTATTTTCATAGAAATCCCTGTTTTTCCCCTAAAATATCGCTTATTTTCATGGAAATCCCTGTTTTTAAACCAAAAATATCGCTTATTTTCATAGAAATCCCTATTTTTCCCGTAAAATATCGCTTATTTTCATAGAAATCCCTGTTTTTAACCCAAAAATATCGCTTATTTTCATAGAAATCCCTGTTTTTCCCCTAGAATATCGCTTATTTTCATCGAAATCCCTGTTTTTAACCCAAAAATATCGCTTATTTTCATAGAAATCCCTGTTTTTAACCTAAAATATCGCTTATTTTCATAGAAATCCCTGTTTTTAACCCAAAAATATCGCTTATTTTCATCGAAATCCCTGTTTTTAACCTTAAATATCGCTTATTTTCATAGAAATCCCTGTTTTTAACCCTAAAATATCGCTTATTTTCATAGAAATCCCTGTTTTTAACCTAAAATATCGCTTATTTTCATAGAAATCCCTGTTTTTAACCCAAAAATATCGCTTATTTTCATGGAAATCCCTGCTTTTCCCCTTAAATATCGCTTATTTTCATAGAAATCCCTGTTTTTAACCCTAAAATATCGCTTATTTTCATAGAAATCCCTGTTTTTAACCCAAAAATATCGCTTATTTTCATAGAAATCCCTGTTTTTCCCCTAAAATATCGCTTATTTTCATAGAAATCCCTGTTTTTAACCCTAAAATATCGCTTATTTTCATGGAAATCCCTGTTTTTACCCTTAAATATTGCTTATTTTCATCGAAATCCCAGTTTTTCCCCTAAAATATCGCTTATTTTCATAGAAATCCCTGTTTTTCCCCTAGAATATCGCTTATTTTCATGGAAATCCCTGTTTTTAACCTTAAATATTGCTTATTTTCATAGAAATCCCTGTTTTTCCCCTAAAATATCGCTTATTTTCATAGAAATCCCTGTTTTTAACCTTAAATATCGCTTATTTTCATAGAAATCCCTGTTTTTAACCTTAAATATCGCTTATTTTCATAGAAATCCCTGTTTTTAACCCAAAAATATCGCTTATTTTCATAGAAATCCCTGTTTTTCCCCTTAAATATCGCTTATTTTCATCGAAATCCCTGTTTTTAACCTTAAATATTGCTTATTTTCATAGAAATCCCTGTTTTTAACCCTAAAATATCGCTTATTTTCATAGAAATCCCTGTTTTTAACCCAAAAATATCGCTTATTTTCATAGAAATCCCTGTTTTTCCCCTAAAATATCGCTTATTTTCATAGAAATCCCTGTTTTTAACCCAAAAATATCGCTTATTTTCATAGAAATCCCTGTTTTTCCCCTAAAATATCGCTTATTTTCATAGAAATCCCTGTTTTTAACCCTAAAATATCGCTTATTTTCATAGAAATCCCTGTTTTTAACCTAAAATATAGCTTTTTTTCATAGAAATCCCTGTTTTTCCCCTAAAATATCGCTTATTTTCATGGAAATCCCTGTTTTTAACCCTAAAATATCGCTTATTTTCATAGAAATCCCTGTTTTTATCCCAAAAATATCGCTTATTTTCATGGAAATCCCTGTTTTTCCCCTAAAATATCGCTTATTTTCATGGAAATCCCTGTTTTTAACGCAAAAATATCGCTTATTTTCTTGGAAATCCCTGTTTTTTTCCCCTAAAATATTGCTTATTTTCATAGAAATCCCTGTTTTTAACCCAAAAATATCGCTTATTTTCATAGAAATCCCTGTTTTTAACCCAAAAATATCGCTTATTTTCATCGAAATCCCTGTTTTTAACCTTAAATATTGCCTATTTTCATGGAAATCCCTGTTTTTAACCTTAAATATCGCTTATTTTCATAGAAATCCCTGTTTTTAAACCAAAAATATCGCTTATTTTCATAGAAATCCCTGTTTTTTCCCCAAAAATATCGCTTATTTTCATGGAAATCCCTGTTTTTAACCCAAAAATATCGCTTATTTTCATAGAAATCCCTGTTTTTAACCCAAAAATATCGCTTATTTTCATAGAAATCCCTGTTTTTCCCCTTAAATATCGCTTATTTTCATCGAAATCCCTGTTTTTAACCTTAAATATTGCTTATTTTCATAGAAATCCCTGTTTTTAACCCTAAAATATCGCTTATTTTCATAGAAATCCCTGTTTTTAACCCAAAAATATCGCTTATTTTCATAGAAATCCCTGTTTTTCCCCTAAAATATCGCTTATTTTCATAGAAATCCCTGTTTTTAACCCAAAAATATCGCTTATTTTCATAGAAATCCCTGTTTTTCCCCTAAAATATCGCTTATTTTCATAGAAATCCCTGTTTTTAACCTTAAATATTGCTTATTTTCATAGAAATCCCTGTTTTTAACCCAAAAATATCGCTTATTTTCATAGAAATCCTTGTTTTTAACCCAAAAATATCGCTTATTTTCATAGAAATCCCTGTTTTTCCCCTTAAATATCGCTTATTTTCATGGAAATCCCTGTTTTTAACCTAAAATATCGCTTATTTTCATAGAAATCCCTGTTTTTAACCTTAAATATCGCTTATTTTCATAGAAATCCCTGTTTTTAACCTAAAATATCGCTTATTTTCATAGAAATCCCTGTTTTTAACCCAAAAATATCGCTTATTTTCATGGAAATCCCTGCTTTTCCCCTTAAATATCGCTTATTTTCATAGAAATCCCTGTTTTTAACCTAAAATATCGCTTATTTTCATAGAAATCCCTGTTTTTAACCCAAAAATATCGCTTATTTTCATAGAAATCCCTGTTTTTCCCCTAAAATATCGCTTATTTTCATAGAAATCCCTGTTTTTAAACCAAAAATATCGCTTATTTTCATGGAAATCCCTGTTTTTACCCTTAAATATCGCTTATTTTCATCGAAATCCCAGTTTTTCCCCTAAAATATCGCTTATTTTCATAGAAATCCCTGTTTTTAACCCAAAAATATCGCTTATTTTCATCGAAATCCCTGTTTTTAACCCAAAAATATCGCTTATTTTCATAGAAATCCCTGTTTTTAACCTAAAATATCGCTTATTTTCATAGAAATCCCTGTTTTTAACCCAAAAATATCGCTTATTTTCATCGAAATCCCTGTTTTTAACCTTAAATATCGCTTATTTTCATAGAAATCCCTGTTTTTAACCCTAAAATATCGCTTATTTTCATAGAAAACCCTGTTTTTAACCTAAAATATTGCTTATTTTCATAGAAATCCCTGTTTTTAACCCAAAAATATCGCTTATTTTCATGGAAATCCCTGCTTTTCCCCTTAAATATCGCTTATTTTCATAGAAATCCCTGTTTTTAACCCTAAAATATCGCTTATTTTCATAGAAATCCCTGTTTTTAACCCAAAAATATCGCTTATTTTCATAGAAATCCCTGTTTTTCCCCTAAAATATCGCTTATTTTCATAGAAATCCCTGTTTTTAACCCTAAAATATCGCTTATTTTCATGGAAATCCCTGTTTTTACCCTTAAATATCGCTTATTTTCATCGAAATCCCAGTTTTTCCCCTAAAATATCGCTTATTTTCATAGAAATCCCTGTTTTTCCCCTAGAATATCGCTTATTTTCATGGAAATCCCTGTTTTTAACCTTAAATATTGCTTATTTTCATAGAAATCCCTGTTTTTCCCCTAAAATATCGCTTATTTTCATAGAAATCCCTGTTTTTAACCTTAAATATCGCTTATTTTCATAGAAATCCCTGTTTTTCCCCTAGAATATCGCTTATTTTCATCGAAATCCCTGTTTTTAACTCAAAAATATCGCTTATTTTCATAGAAATCCCCGTTTTTAACCCAAAAATATCGCTTATTTTCATAGAAATCCCTGTTTTTAACCCAAAAATATCGCTTATTTTCATAGAAATCCCTGTTTTTAACCCTAAAATATCGCTTATTTTCATGGAAATCCCTGTTTTTAAACCAAAAATATCGCTTATTTTCATAGAAATCCCTATTTTTCCCGTAAAATATCGCTTATTTTCATAGAAATCCCTGTTTTTAACCTTAAATATCGCTTATTTTCATAGAAATCCCTGTTTTTCCCCTAAAATATCGCTTATTTTCATAGAAATCCTTGTTTTTAACCCAAAAATATCGCTTATTTTCATAGAAATCCCTGTTTTTAACCTAAAATATCGCTTATTTTCATAGAAACCCGTGTTTTTAACCTACAATATCGCTTATTTTCATCAAAATCCCTGTTTTTAACCTTAAATATTGCTTATTTTCATAGAAATCCCTGTTTTTAACCCTAAAATATCGCTTTTTTCATAGAAATCCCTGTTCTTAACCCAAAAATATCGCTTATTTTCATAGAAATCCCTGTTTTTCCCCTAAAATATCGCTTATTTTCATAGAAATCCCTGTTTTTAACCCTAAAATATCGCTTATTTTCATCGAAATCCCTGTTTTTAACCCAAAAATATCGCTTATTTTCATAGAAATCCCTGTTTTTCCCCTTAAATATCGCTTATTTTCATCGAAATCCCTGTTTTTAACCCAAAAATATCGCTTATTTTCATGGAAATCCCTGCTTTTCCCCTTAAATATCGCTTATTTTCATAGAAATCCCTGTTTTTAACCCTAAAATATCGCTTATTTTCATAGAAATCCCTGTTTTTAACCCAAAAATATCGCTTATTTTCATAGAAATCCCTGTTTTTCCCCTAAAATATCGCTTATTTTCATAGAAATCCCTGTTTTTAACCCTAAAATATCGCTTATTTTCATGGAAATCCCTGTTTTTAACCTTAAATATCGCTTATTTTCATCGAAATCCCAGTTTTTCCCCTAAAATATCACTTATTTTCATAGAAATCCCTGTTTTTCCCCTAGAATATCGCTTATTTTCATGGAAATCCCTGTTTTTAACCTTAAATATTGCTTATTTTCATAGAAATCCCTGTTTTTCCCCTAAAATATCGCTTATTTTCATAGAAATCCCTGTTTTTAACCTTAAATATCGCTTATTTTCATAGAAATCCCTGTTTTTAACCCTAAAATATCGCTTATTTTCATAGAAATCCCTGTTTTTAACCCTAAAATATCGCTTATTTTCATAGAAATCCCTGTTTTTCCCCTAAAATATCGCTTATTTTCATAGAAATCCCTGTTTTTAACCCTAAAATATCGCTTATTTTCATCGAAATCCCTGTTTTTCCCCTAAAATATCGCTTATTTTCATAGAAATCCCTGTTTTTCCCCTAGAATATCGCTTATTTTCATCGAAATCCCTGTTTTTAACTCAAAAATATCGCTTATTTTCATAGAAATCCCCGTTTTTAACCCAAAAATATCGCTTATTTTCATAGAAATCCCTGTTTTTAACCCTAAAATATCGCTTATTTTCATAGAAATCCCTGTTTTTAACCCAAAAATATCGCTTATTTTCATGGAAATCCCTGTTTTTAAACCAAAAATATCGCTTATTTTCATAGAAATCCCTATTTTTCCCGTAAAATATCGCTTATTTTCATAGAAATCCCTGTTTTTCCCCTAAAATATCGCTTATTTTCATAGAAATCCTTGTTTTTAACCCTAGAATATCGCTTATTTTCATCGAAATCCCTGTTTTTAACCTTAAATATTGCTTATTTTCATAGAAATCCCTGTTTTTCCCCTAAAATATCGCTTATTTTCATAGAAATCCCTGTTTTTAACCTTAAATATCGCTTATTTTCATAGAAATCCCTGTTTTTAACCCTAAAATATCGCTTATTTTCATTGAAATCCCTGTTCTTAACCCAAAAATATCGCTTATTTTCATAGAAATCCCTGTTTTTCCCCTAAAATATCGCTTATTTTCATAGAAATCCCTGTTTTTAACCCAAAAATATCGCTTATTTTCATCGAAATCCCTGTTTTTAACCCTAAAATATCGCTTATTTTCATAGAAATCCCTGTTTTTAACCTAAAATATCGCTTATTTTCATAGAAATCCCTGTTTTTAACCCAAAAATATCGCTTATTTTCATCGAAGTCCCTGTTTTTACCCTTAAATATCGCTTATTTTCATCGAAATCCCAGTTTTTCCCCTAAAATATCGCTTATTTTCATAGAAATCCCTGTTTTTCCCCTAGAATATCGCTTATTTTCATCGAAATCCCTGTTTTTAACCCAAAAATATCGCTTATTTTCATAGAAATCCCTGTTTTTAACCTAAAATATCGCTTATTTTCATAGAAATCCCTGTTTTTAACCCTAAAATATCGCTTATTTTCATCGAAATCCCTGTTTTTAACCTTAAATATCGCTTATTTTCATAGAAATCCCTGTTTTTAACCCTAAAATATCGCTTATTTTCATAGAAATCCCTGTTTTTAACCTAAAATATCGCTTATTTTCATAGAAATCCCTGTTTTTAACCCAAAAATATCGCTTATTTTCATGGAAATCCCTGCTTTTCCCCTTAAATATCGCTTATTTTCATAGAAATCCCTGTTTTTAACCCTAAAATATCGCTTATTTTCATAGAAATCCCTGTTTTTAACCCAAAAATATCGCTTATTTTCATAGAAATCCCTGTTTTTCCCCTAAAATATCGCTTATTTTCATAGAAATCCCTGTTTTTAACCCTAAAATATCGCTTATTTTCATGGAAATCCCTGTTTTTACCCTTAAATATTGCTTATTTTCATCGAAATCCCAGTTTTTCCCCTAAAATATCGCTTATTTTCATAGAAATCCCTGTTTTTCCCCTAGAATATCGCTTATTTTCATGGAAATCCCTGTTTTTAACCTTAAATATTGCTTATTTTCATAGAAATCCCTGTTTTTCCCCTAAAATATCGCTTATTTTCATAGAAATCCCTGTTTTTAACCTTAAATATCGCTTATTTTCATAGAAATCCCTGTTTTTAACCTTAAATATCGCTTATTTTCATAGAAATCCCTGTTTTTAACCCAAAAATATCGCTTATTTTCATAGAAATCCCTGTTTTTCCCCTTAAATATCGCTTATTTTCATCGAAATCCCTGTTTTTAACCTTAAATATTGCTTATTTTCATAGAAATCCCTGTTTTTAACCCTAAAATATCGCTTATTTTCATAGAAATCCCTGTTTTTAACCCAAAAATATCGCTTATTTTCATAGAAATCCCTGTTTTTCCCCTAAAATATCGCTTATTTTCATAGAAATCCCTGTTTTTAACCCAAAAATATCGCTTATTTTCATAGAAATCCCTGTTTTTCCCCTAAAATATCGCTTATTTTCATAGAAATCCCTGTTTTTAACCTTAAATATTGCTTATTTTCATAGAAATCCCTGTTTTTAACCCAAAAATATCGCTTATTTTCATAGAAATCCTTGTTTTTAACCCAAAAATATCGCTTATTTTCATAGAAATCCCTGTTTTTCCCCTAAAATATCGCTTATTTTCATGGAAATCCCTGTTTTTAACCTAAAATATCGCTTATTTTCATAGAAATCCCTGTTTTTAACCTTAAATATCGCTTATTTTCATAGAAATCCCTGTTTTTAACCTAAAATATCGCTTATTTTCATAGAAATCCCTGTTTTTAACCCAAAAATATCGCTTATTTTCATGGAAATCCCTGCTTTTCCCCTTAAATATCGCTTATTTTCATAGAAATCCCTGTTTTTAACCCTAAAATATCGCTTATTTTCATAGAAATCCCTGTTTTTAACCCAAAAATATCGCTTATTTTCATAGAAATCCCTGTTTTTCCCCTAAAATATCGCTTATTTTCATAGAAATCCCTGTTTTTAAACCAAAAATATCGCTTATTTTCATGGAAATCCCTGTTTTTACCCTTAAATATCGCTTATTTTCATCGAAATCCCAGTTTTTCCCCTAAAATATCGCTTATTTTCATAGAAATCCCTGTTTTTCCCCTAGAATATCGCTTATTTTCATCGAAATCCCTGTTTTTAACCCAAAAATATCGCTTATTTTCATAGAAATCCCTGTTTTTAACCTAAAATATCGCTTATTTTCATAGAAATCCCTGTTTTTAACCCAAAAATATCGCTTATTTTCATCGAAATCCCTGTTTTTAACCTTAAATATCGCTTATTTTCATAGAAATCCCTGTTTTTAACCCTAAAATATCGCTTATTTTCATAGAAAACCCTGTTTTTAACCTAAAATATCGCTTATTTTCATAGAAATCCCTGTTTTTAACCCAAAAATATCGCTTATTTTCATGGAAATCCCTGCTTTTCCCCTTAAATATCGCTTATTTTCATAGAAATCCCTGTTTTTAACCCTAAAATATCGCTTATTTTCATAGAAATCCCTGTTTTTAACCCAAAAATATCGCTTATTTTCATAGAAATCCCTGTTTTTCCCCTAAAATATCGCTTATTTTCATAGAAATCCCTGTTTTTAACCCTAAAATATCGCTTATTTTCATGGAAATCCCTGTTTTTACCCTTAAATATCGCTTATTTTCATCGAAATCCCAGTTTTTCCCCTAAAATATCGCTTATTTTCATAGAAATCCCTGTTTTTCCCCTAGAATATCGCTTATTTTCATGGAAATCCCTGTTTTTAACCTTAAATATTGCTTATTTTCATAGAAATCCCTGTTTTTCCCCTAAAATATCGCTTATTTTCATGGAAATCCCTGTTTTTAAACCAAAAATATCGCTTATTTTCATAGAAATCCCTATTTTTCCCGTAAAATATCGCTTATTTTCATAGAAATCCCTGTTTTTAACCCAAAAATATCGCTTATTTTCATAGAAATCCCTGTTTTTCCCCTAGAATATCGCTTATTTTCATCGAAATCCCTGTTTTTAACCCAAAAATATCGCTTATTTTCATAGAAATCCCTGTTTTTAACCTAAAATATCGCTTATTTTCATAGAAATCCCTGTTTTTAACCCAAAAATATCGCTTATTTTCATCGAAATCCCTGTTTTTAACCTTAAATATCGCTTATTTTCATAGAAATCCCTGTTTTTAACCCTAAAATATCGCTTATTTTCATAGAAATCCCTGTTTTTAACCTAAAATATCGCTTATTTTCATAGAAATCCCTGTTTTTAACCCAAAAATATCGCTTATTTTCATGGAAATCCCTGCTTTTCCCCTTAAATATCGCTTATTTTCATAGAAATCCCTGTTTTTAACCCTAAAATATCGCTTATTTTCATAGAAATCCCTGTTTTTAACCCAAAAATATCGCTTATTTTCATAGAAATCCCTGTTTTTCCCCTAAAATATCGCTTATTTTCATAGAAATCCCTGTTTTTAACCCTAAAATATCGCTTATTTTCATGGAAATCCCTGTTTTTACCCTTAAATATTGCTTATTTTCATCGAAATCCCAGTTTTTCCCCTAAAATATCGCTTATTTTCATAGAAATCCCTGTTTTTCCCCTAGAATATCGCTTATTTTCATGGAAATCCCTGTTTTTAACCTTAAATATTGCTTATTTTCATAGAAATCCCTGTTTTTCCCCTAAAATATCGCTTATTTTCATAGAAATCCCTGTTTTTAACCTTAAATATCGCTTATTTTCATAGAAATCCCTGTTTTTAATCTTAAATATCGCTTATTTTCATAGAAATCCCTGTTTTTAACCCAAAAATATCGCTTATTTTCATAGAAATCCCTGTTTTTCCCCTTAAATATCGCTTATTTTCATCGAAATCCCTGTTTTTAACCTTAAATATTGCTTATTTTCATAGAAATCCCTGTTTTTAACCCTAAAATATCGCTTATTTTCATAGAAATCCCTGTTTTTAACCCAAAAATATCGCTTATTTTCATAGAAATCCCTGTTTTTCCCCTAAAATATCGCTTATTTTCATAGAAATCCCTGTTTTTAACCCAAAAATATCGCTTATTTTCATAGAAATCCCTGTTTTTCCCCTAAAATATCGCTTATTTTCATAGAAATCCCTGTTTTTAACCTTAAATATTGCTTATTTTCATAGAAATCCCTGTTTTTAACCCAAAAATATCGCTTATTTTCATAGAAATCCTTGTTTTTAACCCAAAAATATCGCTTATTTTCATAGAAATCCCTGTTTTTCCCCTAAAATATCGCTTATTTTCATGGAAATCCCTGTTTTTAACCTAAAATATCGCTTATTTTCATAGAAATCCCTGTTTTTAACCTTAAATATCGCTTATTTTCATAGAAATCCCTGTTTTTAACCTAAAATATCGCTTATTTTCATAGAAATCCCTGTTTTTAACCCAAAAATATCGCTTATTTTCATGGAAATCCCTGCTTTTCCCCTTAAATATCGCTTATTTTCATAGAAATCCCTGTTTTTAACCTTAAATATTGCTTATTTTCATAGAAATCCCTGTTTTTAACCCAAAAATATCGCTTATTTTCATAGAAATCCCTGTTTTTCCCCTAAAATATCGCTTATTTTCATAGAAATCCCTGTTTTTAAACCAAAAATATCGCTTATTTTCATGGAAATCCCTGTTTTTACCCTTAAATATCGCTTATTTTCATCGAAATCCCAGTTTTTCCCCTAAAATATCGCTTATTTTCATAGAAATCCCTGTTTTTCCCCTAGAATATCGCTTATTTTCATCGAAATCCCTGTTTTTAACCCAAAAATATCGCTTATTTTCATAGAAATCCCTGTTTTTAACCTAAAATATCGCTTATTTTCATAGAAATCCCTGTTTTTAACCCAAAAATATCGCTTATTTTCATCGAAATCCCTGTTTTTAACCTTAAATATCGCTTATTTTCATAGAAATCCCTGTTTTTAACCCTAAAATATCGCTTATTTTCATAGAAAACCCTGTTTTTAACCTAAAATATCGCTTATTTTCATAGAAATCCCTGTTTTTAACCCAAAAATATCGCTTATTTTCATGGAAATCCCTGCTTTTCCCCTTAAATATCGCTTATTTTCATAGAAATCCCTGTTTTTAACCCTAAAATATCGCTTATTTTCATAGAAATCCCTGTTTTTAACCCAAAAATATCGCTTATTTTCATAGAAATCCCTGTTTTTCCCCTAAAATATCGCTTATTTTCATAGAAATCCCTGTTTTTAACCCTAAAATATCGCTTATTTTCATGGAAATCCCTGTTTTTACCCTTAAATATCGCTTATTTTCATCGAAATCCCAGTTTTTCCCCTAAAATATCGCTTATTTTCATAGAAATCCCTGTTTTTCCCCTAGAATATCGCTTATTTTCATGGAAATCCCTGTTTTTAACCTTAAATATTGCTTATTTTCATCGAAATCCCTGTTTTTCCCCTAAAATATCGCTTATTTTCATAGAAATCCCTGTTTTTAACCTTAAATATCGCTTATTTTCATCGAAATCCCTGTTTTTCCCCTAAAATATCGCTTATTTTCATCGAAATCCCTGTTTTTAACTCAAAAATATCGCTTATTTTCATAGAAATCCCCGTTTTTAACCCAAAAATATCGCTTATTTTCATAGAAATCCCTGTTTTTAACCCTAAAATATCGCTTATTTTCATAGAAATCCCTGTTTTTAACCCAAAAATATCGCTTATTTTCATGGAAATCCCTGTTTTTAAACCAAAAATATCGCTTATTTTCATAGAAATCCCTATTTTTCCCGTAAAATATCGCTTATTTTCATAGAAATCCCTGTTTTTAACCCAAAAATATCGCTTATTTTCATAGAAATCCCTATTTTTCCCGTAAAATATCGCTTATTTTCATAGAAATCCCTGTTTTTCCCCTAAAATATCGCTTATTTTCATAGAAATCCCTGTTTTTAACCCAAAAATATCGCTTATTTTCATAGAAATCCCTGTTTTTCCCCTAAAATATCGCTTATTTTCATAGAAATCCCTGTTTTTAACCTTAAATATCGCTTATTTTCATAGAAATCCCTGTTTTTAACCCAAAAATATCGCTTATTTTCATAGAAATCCCTGTTTTTAACCTAAAATATCGCTTATTTTCATAGAAATCCCTGTTTTTAACCCAAAAATATCGCTTATTTTCATGGAAATCCCTGCTTTTCCCCTTAAATATCGCTTATTTTCATAGAAATCCCTGTTTTTAACCCTAAAATATCGCTTATTTTCATAGAAATCCCTGTTTTTAACCTTAAATATCGCTTATTTTCATAGAAATCCCTGTTTTTCCCGTAAAATATCGCTTATTTTCATAGAAATCCCTGTTTTTAACCCTAAAATATCGCTTATTTTCTTGGAAATCCCTATTTTTCCCGTAAAATATCGCTTATTTTCATAGAAATCCCTGTTTTTCCCCTAAAATATCGCTTATTTTCATGGAAATCCCTGTTTTTCCCCTAGAATATCGCTTATTTTCATGGAAATCCCTGTTTTTAACCTTAAATATTGCTTATTTTCATAGAAATCCCTGTTTTTCCCCTAAAATATCGCTTATTTTCATAGAAATCCCTGTTTTTAACCTTAAATATCGCTTATTTTCATAGAAATCCCTGTTTTTAACCTTAAATATCGCTTATTTTCATAGAAATCCCTGTTTTTAACCCAAAAATATCGCTTATTTTCATAGAAATCCCTGTTTTTCCCCTTAAATATCGCTTATTTTCATCGAAATCCCTGTTTTTAACCTTAAATATTGCTTATTTTCATAGAAATCCCTGTTTTTAACCCTAAAATATCGCTTATTTTCATAGAAATCCCTGTTTTTAACCCAAAAATATCGCTTATTTTCATAGAAATCCCTGTTTTTCCCCTAAAATATCGCTTATTTTCATAGAAATCCCTGTTTTTAACCCAAAAATATCGCTTATTTTCATAGAAATCCCTGTTTTTCCCCTAAAATATCGCTTATTTTCATAGAAATCCCTGTTTTTAACCTTAAATATTGCTTATTTTCATAGAAATCCCTGTTTTTAACGCAAAAATATCGCTTATTTTCATAGAAATCCTTGTTTTTAACCCAAAAATATCGCTTATTTTCATAGAAATCCCTGTTTTTCCCCTTAAATATCGCTTATTTTCATGGAAATCCCTGTTTTTAACCTAAAATATCGCTTATTTTCATAGAAATCCCTGTTTTTAACCTTAAATATCGCTTATTTTCATAGAAATCCCTGTTTTTAACCTAAAATATCGCTTATTTTCATAGAAATCCCTGTTTTTAACCCAAAAATATCGCTTATTTTCATGGAAATCCCTGCTTTTCCCCTTAAATATCGCTTATTTTCATAGAAATCCCTGTTTTTAACCCTAAAATATCGCTTATTTTCATAGAAATCCCTGTTTTTAACCCAAAAATATCGCTTATTTTCATAGAAATCCCTGTTTTTCCCCTAAAATATCGCTTATTTTCATAGAAATCCCTGTTTTTAAACCAAAAATATCGCTTATTTTCATGGAAATCCCTGTTTTTACCCTTAAATATCGCTTATTTTCATCGAAATCCCAGTTTTTCCCCTAAAATATCGCTTATTTTCATAGAAATCCCTGTTTTTCCCCTAGAATATCGCTTATTTTCATCGAAATCCCTGTTTTTAACCCAAAAATATCGCTTATTTTCATAGAAATCCCTGTTTTTAACCTAAAATATCGCTTATTTTCATAGAAATCCCTGTTTTTAACCCAAAAATATCGCTTATTTTCATCGAAATCCCTGTTTTTAACCTTAAATATCGCTTATTTTCATAGAAATCCCTGTTTTTAACCCTAAAATATCGCTTATTTTCATAGAAAACCCTGTTTTTAACCTAAAATATCGCTTATTTTCATAGAAATCCCTGTTTTTAACCCAAAAATATCGCTTATTTTCATGGAAATCCCTGCTTTTCCCCTTAAATATCGCTTATTTTCATAGAAATCCCTGTTTTTAACCCTAAAATATCGCTTATTTTCATAGAAATCCCTGTTTTTAACCCAAAAATATCGCTTATTTTCATAGAAATCCCTGTTTTTCCCCTAAAATATCGCTTATTTTCATAGAAATCCCTGTTTTTAACCCTAAAATATCGCTTATTTTCATGGAAATCCCTGTTTTTACCCTTAAATATCGCTTATTTTCATCGAAATCCCAGTTTTTCCCCTAAAATATCGCTTATTTTCATAGAAATCCCTGTTTTTCCCCTAGAATATCGCTTATTTTCATGGAAATCCCTGTTTTTAACCTTAAATATTGCTTATTTTCATAGAAATCCCTGTTTTTCCCCTAAAATATCGGTTATTTTCATAGAAATCCCTGTTTTTAACCTTAAATATCGCTTATTTTCATAGAAATCCCTGTTTTTCCCCTAGAATATCGCTTATTTTCATCGAAATCCCTGTTTTTAACTCAAAAATATCGCTTATTTTCATAGAAATCCCCGTTTTTAACCCAAAAATATCGCTTATTTTCATAGAAATCCCTGTTTTTAACCCTAAAATATCGCTTATTTTCATAGAAATCCCTGTTTTTAACCCAAAAATATCGCTTATTTTCATGGAAATCCCTGTTTTTAAACCAAAAATATCGCTTATTTTCATAGAAATCCCTGTTTTTCCCGTAAAATATCGCTTATTTTCATAGAAATCCCTGTTTTTAACCCAAAAATATCGCTTATTTTCATAGAAATCCCTATTTTTCCCGTAAAATATCGCTTATTTTCATAGAAATCCCTGTTTTTCCCCTAAAATATCGCTTATTTTCATAGAAATCCCTGTTTTTAACCCAAAAATATCGCTTATTTTCATAGAAATCCCTGTTTTTCCCCTAAAATATCGCTTATTTTCATAGAAATCCCTGTTTTTAACCTTAAATATTGCTTATTTTCATAGAAATCCCTGTTTTTAACCCAAAAATATCGCTTATTTTCATAGAAATCCTTGTTTTTAACCCAAAAATATCGCTTATTTTCATAGAAATCCCTGTTTTTAACCCAAAAATATCGCTTATTTTCATGGAAATCCCTGCTTTTCCCCTTAAATATCGCTTATTTTCATAGAAATCCCTGTTTTTAACCCTAAAATATCGCTTATTTTCATAGAAATCCCTGTTTTTAACCTAAAATATCGCTTATTTTCATAGAAATCCCTGTTTTTAACCCAAAAATATCGCTTATTTTCATGGAAATCCCTGCTTTTCCCCTTAAATATCGCTTATTTTCATAGAAATCCCTGTTTTTAACCCTAAAATATCGCTTATTTTCATAGAAATCCCTGTTTTTAACCCAAAAATATCGCTTATTTTCATAGAAATCCCTGTTTTTCCCCTAAAATATCGCTTATTTTCATAGAAATCCCTGTTTTTAAACCAAAAATATCGCTTATTTTCATGGAAATCCCTGTTTTTACCCTTAAATATCGCTTATTTTCATCGAAATCCCAGTTTTTCCCCTAAAATATCGCTTATTTTCATAGAAATCCCTGTTTTTCCCCTAGAATATCGCTTATTTTCATCGAAATCCCTGTTTTTAACCCAAAAATATCGCTTATTTTCATAGAAATCCCTGTTTTTCCCCTAAAATATCGCTTATTTTCATAGAAATCCCTGTTTTTAACCCAAAAATATCGCTTATTTTCATCGAAATCCCTGTTTTTAACCTTAAATATCGCTTATTTTCATAGAAATCCCTGTTTTTAACCCTAAAATATCGCTTATTTTCATAGAAAACCCTGTTTTTAACCTAAAATATCACTTATTTTCATAGAAATCCCTGTTTTTCCCCTACAATATCGCTTATTTTCATAGAAATCCCTGTTTTTAACCTAAAATATCGCTTATTTTCATAGAAATACCTGATTTTCCCCTTAAATATCGCTTATTTTCATCCAAATCCCTGTTTTTAACCTTAAATATTGCTTATATTCATAGAAATCCCTGTTTTTCCACTAAAATATCGCTTATATTCATAGAAATCCCTGTTTTTAACCCTAAAATATCGCTTATTTTCATAGAAATCCCTGTGTTTAACCCAAAAATATCGCTTATTTTCATAGAAATCCCTGTTTTTAACCCTAAAATATCGCTTATTTTCATCGAAATCCCTGTTTTTAACCCAAAAATATCGCTTATTTTCATCGAAATCCCTGTTTTTAACCTAAAATATCGCTTATTTTCATAGAAATCCCTGTTTTTAACCCAAAAATATCGCTTATTTTCATGGAAATCCCTGCTTTTCCCCTTAAATATCGCTTATTTTCATAGAAATCCCTGTTTTTAACCCTAAAATATCGCTTATTTTCATAGAAATCCCTGTTTTTAACCCAAAAATATCGCTTATTTTCATAGAAATCCCTGTTTTTCCCCTAAAATATCGCTTATTTTCATAGAAATCCCTGTTTTTAACCCTAAAATATCGCTTATTTTCATGGAAATCCCTGTTTTTACCCTTAAATATCGCTTATTTTCATCGAAATCCCAGTTTTTCCCCTAAAATATCGCTTATTTTCATAGAAATCCCTGTTTTTCCCCTAGAATATCGCTTATTTTCATGGAAATCCCTGTTTTTAACCTTAAATATTGCTTATTTTCATAGAAATCCCTGTTTTTCCCCTAAAATATCGCTTATTTTCATAGAAATCCCTGTTTTTAACCTTAAATATCGCTTATTTTCATAGAAATCCCTGTTTTTAACCCTAAAATATCGCTTATTTTCATAGAAATCCCTGTTTTTAACCCTAAAATATCGCTTATTTTCATAGAAATCCCTGTCTTTCCCCTAAAATATCGCTTATTTTCATAGAAATCCCTGTTTTTAACCCAAAAATATCGCTTATTTTCATCGAAATCCCTGTTTTTCCCCTAAAATATCGCTTATTTTCATAGAAATCCCTGTTTTTCCCCTAGAATATCGCTTATTTTCATCGAAATCCCTGTTTTTAACTCAAAAATATCGCTTATTTTCATAGAAATCCCCGTTTTTAACCCAAAAATATCGCTTATTTTCATAGAAATCCCTGTTTTTAACCCTAAAATATCGCTTATTTTCATAGAAATCCCTGTTTTTAACCCAAAAATATCGCTTATTTTCATGGAAATCCCTGTTTTTAAACCAAAAATATCGCTTATTTTCATAGAAATCCCTATTTTTCCCGTAAAATATCGCTTATTTTCATAGAAATCCCTGTTTTTAACCTTAAATATCGCTTATTTTCATAGAAATCCCTGTTTTTCCCCTAAAATATCGCTTATTTTCATAGAAATCCTTGTTTTTAACCCAAAAATATCGCTTATTTTCATAGAAATCCCTGTTTTTAACCTAAAATATCGCTTATTTTCATAGAAACCCGTGTTTTTAACCTACAATATCGCTTATTTTCATCAAAATCCCTGTTTTTCCCCTAAAATATCGCTTATTTTCATAGAAATCCCTGTTTTTAACCCTAAAATATCGCTTATTTTCATGGAAATCCCTGTTTTTACCCTTAAATATTGCTTATTTTCATCGAAATCCCAGTTTTTCCCCTAAAATATCGCTTATTTTCATAGAAATCCCTGTTTTTAACCCTAAAATATCGCTTATTTTCATCGAAATCCCTGTTTTTAACCCAAAAATATCGCTTATTTTCATAGAAATCCCTGTTTTTCCCCTAAAATATCGCTTATTTTCATAGAAATCCCTGTTTTTAACCCTAAAATATCGCTTATTTTCATCGAAATCCCTGTTTTTAACCTTAAATATCGCTTATTTTCATAGAAATCCCTGTTTTTAACCCTAAAATATCGCTTATTTTCATAGAAAACCCTGTTTTTAACCTAAAATATCACTTATTTTCATAGAAATCCCTGTTTTTCCCCTACAATATCGCTTATTTTCATAGAAATCCCTGTTTTTCCCCTAAAATATCGCTTATTTTCATAGAAATACCTGATTTTCCCCTTAAATATCGCTTATTTTCATCCAAATCCCTGTTTTTAACCTTAAATATTGCTTATATTCATAGAAATCCCTGTTTTTAACCTAAAATATCGCTTATTTTCATAGAAATCCCTGTTTTTAACCCAAAAATATCGCTTATTTTCATAGAAATCCCTGTGTTTAACCCAAAAATATCGCTTATTTTCATAGAAATCCCTGTTTTTAACCCTAAAATATCGCTTATTTTCATAGAAATCCCTGTTTTTAACCTAAAATATAGCTTTTTTTCATAGAAATCCCTGTTTTTCCCCTAAAATATCGCTTATTTTCATGGAAATCCCTGTTTTTAACCCTAAAATATCGCTTATTTTCATAGAAATCCCTGTTTTTAACCCAAAAATATCGCTTATTTTCATGGAAATCCCTGTTTTTCCCCTAAAATATCGCTTATTTTCATAGAAATCCCTGTTTTTAACGCAAAAATATCGCTTATTTTCTTGGAAATCCCTGTTTTTTTCCCCTAAAATATTGCTTATTTTCATAGAAATCCCAGTTTTTCCCCTAAAATATCGCTTATTTTCATCGAAATCCCTGTTTTTAACCTTAAATATTGCCTATTTTCATGGAAATCCCTGTTTTTAACCTTAAATATCGCTTATTTTCATAGAAATCCCTGTTTTTAAACCAAAAATATCGCTTATTTTCATAGAAATCCCTGTTTTTTCCCCAAAAATATCGCTTATTTTCATGGAAATCCCTGTTTTTAACACAAAAATATCGCTTATTTTCATAGAAATCCCTGTTTTTAACCCAAAAATATCGCTTATTTTCATAGAAATCCCTGTTTTTCCCCTTAAATATCGCTTATTTTCATCGAAATCCCTGTTTTTAACCTTAAATATTGCTTATTTTCATAGAAATCCCTGTTTTTAACCCTAAAATATCGCTTATTTTCATAGAAATCCCTGTTTTTAACCCAAAAATATCGCTTATTTTCATAGAAATCCCTGTTTTTCCCCTAAAATATCGCTTATTTTCATAGAAATCCCTGTTTTTAACCCAAAAATATCGCTTATTTTCATAGAAATCCCTGTTTTTCCCCTAAAATATCGCTTATTTTCATAGAAATCCCTGTTTTTAACCTTAAATATCGCTTATTTTCATAGAAATCCCTGTTTTTAACCCAAAAATATCGCTTATTTTCATAGAAATCCTTGTTTTTAACCCAAAAATATCGCTTATTTTCATAGAAATCCCTGTTTTTCCCCTTAAATATCGCTTATTTTCATCAAAATCCCTGTTTTTAACCTAAAATATCGCTTATTTTCATAGAAATCCCTGTTTTTAACCCTAAAATATCGCTTATTTTCATAGAAATCCCTGTTTTTCCCCTAAAATATCGCTTATTTTCATAGAAATCCTTGTTTTTAACCCAAAAATATCGCTTATTTTCATAGAAATCCCTGTTTTTAACCTAAAATATCGCTTATTTTCATAGAAACCCGTGTTTTTAACCTACAATATCGCTTATTTTCATCAAAATCCCTGTTTTTAACCTTAAATATTGCTTATTTTCATAGAAATCCCTGTTTTTAACCCAAAAATATCGCTTTTTTCATAGAAATCCCTGTTCTTAACCCAAAAATATCGCTTATTTTCATAGAAATCCCTGTTTTTCCCCTAAAATATCGCTTATTTTCATAGAAATCCCTGTTTTTAACCTAAAATATCGCTTATTTTCATAGAAATCCCTGTTTTTAACCCAAAAATATCGCTTATTTTCATGGAAATCCCTGCTTTTCCCCTTAAATATCGCTTATTTTCATAGAAATCCCTGTTTTTAACCCTAAAATATCGCTTATTTTCATAGAAATCCCTGTTTTTAACCCAAAAATATCGCTTATTTTCATAGAAATCCCTGTTTTTAACCCAAAAATATCGCTTATTTTCATAGAAATCCCTGTTTTTAAACCAAAAATATCGCTTATTTTCATGGAAATCCCTGTTTTTACCCTTAAATATCGCTTATTTTCATCGAAATCCCAGTTTTTCCCCTAAAATATCGCTTATTTTCATAGAAATCCCTGTTTTTCCCCTAGAATATCGCTTATTTTCATCGAAATCCCTGTTTTTAACCTTAAATATTGCTTATTTTCATAGAAATCCCTGTTTTTCCCCTAAAATATCGCTTATTTTCATAGAAATCCCTGTTTTTAACCTTAAATATCGCTTATTTTCATAGAAATCCCTGTTTTTAACCCTAAAATATCGCTTATTTTCATTGAAATCCCTGTTTTTAACCCTAAAATATCGCTTATTTTCATAGAAATCCCTGTTTTTCCCCTAAAATATCGCTTATTTTCATAGAAATCCCTGTTTTTAACCCAAAAATATCGCTTATTTTCATCGAAATCCCTGTTTTTCCCCTAAAATATCGCTTATTTTCATAGAAATCCCTGTTTTTCCCCTAGAATATCGCTTATTTTCATCGAAATCCCTGTTTTTAACTCAAAAATATCGCTTATTTTCATAGAAATCCCCGTTTTTAACCCAAAAATATCGCTTATTTTCATAGAAATCCCTGTTTTTAACCCTAAAATATCGCTTATTTTCATAGAAATCCCTGTTTTTAACCCAAAAATATCGCTTATTTTCATGGAAATCCCTGTTTTTAAACCAAAAATATCGCTTATTTTCATAGAAATCCCTATTTTTCCCGTAAAATATCGCTTATTTTCATAGAAATCCCTGTTTTTAACCCAAAAATATCACTTATTTTCATAGAAATCCCTGTTTTTCCCCTAAAATATCGCTTATTTTCATAGAAATCCTTGTTTTTAACCCAAAAATATCGCTTATTTTCATAGAAATCCCTGTTTTTAACCTAAAATATCGCTTATTTTCATAGAAACCCGTGTTTTTAACCTACAATATCGCTTATTTTCATCAAAATCCCTGTTTTTAACCTTAAATATTGCTTATTTTCATAGAAATCCCTGTTTTTAACCCAAAAATATCGCTTTTTTCATAGAAATCCCTGTTCTTAACCCAAAAATATCGCTTATTTTCATCAAAATCCCTGTTTTTCCCCTAAAATATCGCTTATTTTCATAGAAATCCCTGTTTTTAACCCTAAAATATCGCTTATTTTCATCGAAATCCCTGTTTTTAACCCAAAAATATCGCTTATTTTCATAGAAATCCCTGTTTTTAACCTAAAATATCGCTTATTTTCATAGAAATCCCTGTTTTTAACCCAAAAATATCGCTTATTTTCATGGAAATCCCTGCTTTTCCCCTTAAATATCGCTTATTTTCATAGAAATCCCTGTTTTTAACCCTAAAATATCGCTTATTTTCATAGAAAACCCTGTTTTTAACCTAAAATATCACTTATTTTCATAGAAATCCCTGTTTTTCCCCTACAATATCGCTTATTTTCATAGAAATCCCTGTTTTTCCCCTAAAATATCGCTTATTTTCATAGAAATCCCTGTTTTTAACCCTAAAATATCGCTTATTTTCATCCAAATCCCTGTTTTTAACCTTAAATATTGCTTATATTCATAGAAATCCCTGTTTTTCCCCTAAAATATCGCTTATATTCATAGAAATCCCTGTTTTTAACCCTAAAATATCGCTTATTTTCATAGAAATCCCTGTGTTTAACCCAAAAATATCGCTTATTTTCATAGAAATCCCTGTTTTTAACCCTAAAATATCGCTTATTTTCATAGAAATCCCTGTTTTTAACCTAAAATATAGCTTTTTTTCATAGAAATCCCTGTTTTTCCCCTAAAATATCGCTTATTTTCATGGAAATCCCTGTTTTTAACCCTAAAATATCGCTTATTTTCATAGAAATCCCTGTTTTTAACCCAAAAATATCGCTTATTTTCATGGAAATCCCTGTTTTTCCCCTAAAATATCGCTTATTTTCATGGAAATCCCTGTTTTTAACGCAAAAATATCGCTTATTTTCTTGGAAATCCCTGTTTTTTTCCCCTAAAATATTGCTTATTTTCATAGAAATCCCTGTTTTTAACCCAAAAATATCGCTTATTTTCATAGAAATCCCTGTTTTTAACCCAAAAATATCGCTTATTTTCATCGAAATCCCTGTTTTTAACCTTAAATATTGCCTATTTTCATGGAAATCCCTGTTTTTAACCTTAAATATCGCTTATTTTCATAGAAATCCCTGTTTTTAAACCAAAAATATCGCTTATTTTCATAGAAATCCCTGTTTTTTCCCCAAAAATATCGCTTATTTTCATGGAAATCCCTGTTTTTAACCCAAAAATATCGCTTATTTTCATAGAAATCCCTGTTTTTAACCCTTAAATATCGCTTATTTTCATAGAAATCCCTGTTTTTCCCCTTAAATATCGCTTATTTTCATCGAAATCCCTGTTTTTAACCTTAAATATTGCTTATTTTCATAGAAATCCCTGTTTTTAACCCTAAAATATCGCTTATTTTCATAGAAATCCCTGTTTTTAACCCAAAAATATCGCTTATTTTCATAGAAATCCCTGTTTTTCCCCTAAAATATCGCTTATTTTCATAGAAATCCCTGTTTTTAACCCAAAAATATCGCTTATTTTCATAGAAATCCCTGTTTTTCCCCTAAAATATCGCTTATTTTCATAGAAATCCCTGTTTTTAACCTTAAATATTGCTTATTTTCATAGAAATCCCTGTTTTTAACCCAAAAATATCGCTTATTTTCATAGAAATCCTTGTTTTTAACCCAAAAATATCGCTTATTTTCATAGAAATCCCTGTTTTTCCCCTTAAATATCGCTTATTTTCATGGAAATCCCTGTTTTTAACCTAAAATATCGCTTATTTTCATAGAAATCCCTGTTTTTAACCTTAAATATCGCTTATTTTCATAGAAATCCCTGTTTTTAACCTAAAATATCGCTTATTTTCATAGAAATCCCTGTTTTTAACCCAAAAATATCGCTTATTTTCATGGAAATCCCTGCTTTTCCCCTTAAATATCGCTTATTTTCATAGAAATCCCTGTTTTTCCCCTAAAATATCGCTTATTTTCATAGAAATCCCTGTTTTTAACCTTAAATATCGCTTATTTTCATAGAAATCCCTGTTTTTAACCCTAAAATATCGCTTATTTTCATTGAAATCCCTGTTTTTAACCCTAAAATATCGCTTATTTTCATAGAAATCCCTGTTTTTCCCCTAAAATATCGCTTATTTTCATAGAAATCCCTGTTTTTAACCCAAAAATATCGCTTATTTTCATCGAAATCCCTGTTTTTAACCTTAAATATTGCCTATTTTCATGGAAATCCCTGTTTTTAACCTTAAATATCGCTTATTTTCATAGAAATCCCTGTTTTTAAACCAAAAATATCGCTTATTTTCATAGAAATCCCTGTTTTTTCCCCAAAAATATCGCTTATTTTCATGGAAATCCCTGTTTTTAACCCAAAAATATCGCTTATTTTCATAGAAATCCCTGTTTTTAACCCAAAAATATCGCTTATTTTCATAGAAATCCCTGTTTTTCCCCTTAAATATCGCTTATTTTCATCGAAATCCCTGTTTTTAACCTTAAATATTGCTTATTTTCATAGAAATCCCTGTTTTTAACCCTAAAATATCGCTTATTTTCATAGAAATCCCTGTTTTTAACCCAAAAATATCGCTTATTTTCATAGAAATCCCTGTTTTTCCCCTAAAATATCGCTTATTTTCATAGAAATCCCTGTTTTTAACCCAAAAATATCGCTTATTTTCATAGAAATCCCTGTTTTTCCCCTAAAATATCGCTTATTTTCATAGAAATCCCTGTTTTTAACCTTAAATATTGCTTATTTTCATAGAAATCCCTGTTTTTAACCCAAAAATATCGCTTATTTTCATAGAAATCCTTGTTTTTAACCCAAAAATATCGCTTATTTTCATAGAAATCCCTGTTTTTCCCCTTAAATATCGCTTATTTTCATGGAAATCCCTGTTTTTAACCTAAAATATCGCTTATTTTCATAGAAATCCCTGTTTTTAACCTTAAATATCGCTTATTTTCATAGAAATCCCTGTTTTTAACCTAAAATATCGCTTATTTTCATAGAAATCCCTGTTTTTAACCCAAAAATATCGCTTATTTTCATGGAAATCCCTGCTTTTCCCCTTAAATATCGCTTATTTTCATAGAAATCCCTGTTTTTCCCCTAAAATATCGCTTATTTTCATAGAAATCCCTGTTTTTAACCTTAAATATCGCTTATTTTCATAGAAATCCCTGTTTTTAACCCTAAAATATCGCTTATTTTCATTGAAATCCCTGTTTTTCCCCTAAAATATCGCTTATTTTCATAGAAATCCCTGTTTTTAACCCAAAAATATCGCTTATTTTCATAGAAATCCCTGTTTTTCCCCTAAAATATCGCTTATTTTCATAGAAATCCCTGTTTTTAACCTTAAATATCGCTTATTTTCATAGAAATCCCTGTTTTTAACCCAAAAATATCGCTTATTTTCATAGAAATCCTTGTTTTTAACCCAAAAATATCGCTTATTTTCATAGAAATCCCTGTTTTTCCCCTTAAATATCGCTTATTTTCATCAAAATCCCTGTTTTTAACCTAAAATATCGCTTATTTTCATAGAAATCCCTGTTTTTAACCCTAAAATATCGCTTATTTTCATAGAAATCCCTGTTTTTCCCCTAAAATATCGCTTATTTTCATAGAAATCCTTGTTTTTAACCCAAAAATATCGCTTATTTTCATAGAAATCCCTGTTTTTAACCTAAAATATCGCTTATTTTCATAGAAACCCGTGTTTTTAACCTACAATATCGCTTATTTTCATCAAAATCCCTGTTTTTAACCTTAAATATTGCTTATTTTCATAGAAATCCCTGTTTTTAACCCAAAAATATCGCTTTTTTCATAGAAATCCCTGTTCTTAACCCAAAAATATCGCTTATTTTCATCAAAATCCCTGTTTTTCCCCTAAAATATCGCTTATTTTCATAGAAATCCCTGTTTTTAACCCTAAAATATCGCTTATTTTCATCGAAATCCCTGTTTTTAACCCAAAAATATCGCTTATTTTCATAGAAATCCCTGTTTTTAACCTAAAATATCGCTTATTTTCATAGAAATCCCTGTTTTTAACCCAAAAATATCGCTTATTTTCATAGAAATCCCTGTTTTTAACCTTAAATATCGATTATTTTCATAGAAATCCCTGTTTTTAACCCTAAAATATCGCTTATTTTCATAGAAAACCCTGTTTTTAACCTAAAATATCACTTATTTTCATAGAAATCCCTGTTTTTCCCCTACAATATCGCTTATTTTCATAGAAATCCCTGTTTTTCCCCTAAAATATCGCTTATTTTCATAGAAATCCCTGTTTTTAACCCTAAAATATCGCTTATTTTCATCCAAATCCCTGTTTTTAACCTTAAATATTGCTTATATTCATAGAAATCCCTGTTTTTCCCCTAAAATATCGCTTATATTCATAGAAATCCCTGTTTTTAACCCTAAAATATCGCTTATTTTCATAGAAATCCCTGTGTTTAACCCAAAAATATCGCTTATTTTCATAGAAATCCCTGTTTTTAACCCTAAAATATCGCTTATTTTCATAGAAATCCCTGTTTTTAACCTAAAATATAGCTTTTTTTCATAGAAATCCCTGTTTTTCCCCTAAAATATCGCTTATTTTCATGGAAATCCCTGTTTTTAACCCTAAAATATCGCTTATTTTCATAGAAATCCCTGTTTTTAACCCAAAAATATCGCTTATTTTCATGGAAATCCCTGTTTTTCCCCTAAAATATCGCTTATTTTCATGGAAATCCCTGTTTTTAACGCAAAAATATCGCTTATTTTCTTGGAAATCCCTGTTTTTTTCCCCTAAAATATTGCTTATTTTCATAGAAATCCCTGTTTTTAACCCAAAAATATCGCTTATTTTCATAGAAATCCCTGTTTTTAACCCAAAAATATCGCTTATTTTCATCGAAATCCCTGTTTTTAACCTTAAATATTGCCTATTTTCATGGAAATCCCTGTTTTTAACCTTAAATATCGCTTATTTTCATAGAAATCCCTGTTTTTAACCCAAAAATATCGCTTATTTTCATAGAAATCCCTGTTTTTTCCCCAAAAATATCGCTTATTTTCATGGAAATCCCTGTTTTTAACCCAAAAATATCGCTTATTTTCATAGAAATCCCTGTTTTTAACCCAAAAATATCGCTTATTTTCATAGAAATCCCTGTTTTTAACCTTAAATATCGCTTATTTTCATAGAAATCCCTGTTTTTAACCTAAAATATCGCTTATTTTCATAGAAATCCCTGTTTTTAACCCAAAAATATCGCTTATTTTCATGGAAATCCCTGCTTTTCCCCTTAAATATCGCTTATTTTCATAGAAATCCCTGTTTTTCCCCTAAAATATCGCTTATTTTCATAGAAATCCCTGTTTTTAACCTTAAATATCGCTTATTTTCATAGAAATCCCTGTTTTTAACCCTAAAATATCGCTTATTTTCATTGAAATCCCTGTTTTTCCCCTAAAATATCGCTTATTTTCATAGAAATCCCTGTTTTTAACCCAAAAATATCGCTTATTTTCATAGAAATCCCTGTTTTTCCCCTAAAATATCGCTTATTTTCATAGAAATCCCTGTTTTTAACCTTAAATATCGCTTATTTTCATAGAAATCCCTGTTTTTAACCCAAAAATATCGCTTATTTTCATAGAAATCCTTGTTTTTAACCCAAAAATATCGCTTATTTTCATAGAAATCCCTGTTTTTCCCCTTAAATATCGCTTATTTTCATCAAAATCCCTGTTTTTAACCTAAAATATCGCTTATTTTCATAGAAATCCCTGTTTTTAACCCTAAAATATCGCTTATTTTCATAGAAATCCCTGTTTTTCCCCTAAAATATCGCTTATTTTCATAGAAATCCTTGTTTTTAACCCAAAAATATCGCTTATTTTCATAGAAATCCCTGTTTTTAACCTAAAATATCGCTTATTTTCATAGAAACCCGTGTTTTTAACCTACAATATCGCTTATTTTCATCAAAATCCCTGTTTTTAACCTTAAATATTGCTTATTTTCATAGAAATCCCTGTTTTTAACCCAAAAATATCGCTTTTTTCATAGAAATCCCTGTTCTTAACCCAAAAATATCGCTTATTTTCATCAAAATCCCTGTTTTTCCCCTAAAATATCGCTTATTTTCATAGAAATCCCTGTTTTTAACCCTAAAATATCGCTTATTTTCATCGAAATCCCTGTTTTTAACCCAAAAATATCGCTTATTTTCATAGAAATCCCTGTTTTTAACCTAAAATATCGCTTATTTTCATAGAAATCCCTGTTTTTAACCCAAAAATATCGCTTATTTTCATAGAAATCCCTGTTTTTAACCTTAAATATCGCTTATTTTCATAGAAATCCCTGTTTTTAACCCTAAAATATCGCTTATTTTCATAGAAAACCCTGTTTTTAACCTAAAATATCACTTATTTTCATAGAAATCCCTGTTTTTCCCCTACAATATCGCTTATTTTCATAGAAATCCCTGTTTTTCCCCTAAAATATCGCTTATTTTCATAGAAATCCCTGTTTTTAACCCTAAAATATCGCTTATTTTCATCCAAATCCCTGTTTTTAACCTTAAATATTGCTTATATTCATAGAAATCCCTGTTTTTCCCCTAAAATATCGCTTATATTCATAGAAATCCCTGTTTTTAACCCTAAAATATCGCTTATTTTCATAGAAATCCCTGTGTTTAACCCAAAAATATCGCTTATTTTCATAGAAATCCCTGTTTTTAACCCTAAAATATCGCTTATTTTCATAGAAATCCCTGTTTTTAACCTAAAATATAGCTTTTTTTCATAGAAATCCCTGTTTTTCCCCTAAAATATCGCTTATTTTCATGGAAATCCCTGTTTTTAACCCTAAAATATCGCTTATTTTCATAGAAATCCCTGTTTTTAACCCAAAAATATCGCTTATTTTCATGGAAATCCCTGTTTTTCCCCTAAAATATCGCTTATTTTCATGGAAATCCCTGTTTTTAACGCAAAAATATCGCTTATTTTCTTGGAAATCCCTGTTTTTTTCCCCTAAAATATTGCTTATTTTCATAGAAATCCCTGTTTTTAACCCAAAAATATCGCTTATTTTCATAGAAATCCCTGTTTTTAACCCAAAAATATCGCTTATTTTCATCGAAATCCCTGTTTTTAACCTTAAATATTGCCTATTTTCATGGAAATCCCTGTTTTTAACCTTAAATATCGCTTATTTTCATAGAAATCCCTGTTTTTAAACCAAAAATATCGCTTATTTTCATAGAAATCCCTGTTTTTTCCCCAAAAATATCGCTTATTTTCATGGAAATCCCTGTTTTTAACCCAAAAATATCGCTTATTTTCATAGAAATCCCTGTTTTTAACCCAAAAATATCGCTTATTTTCATAGAAATCCCTTTTTTTCCCCTTAAATATCGCTTATTTTCATCGAAATCCCTGTTTTTAACCTTAAATATTGCTTATTTTCATAGAAATCCCTGTTTTTAACCCTAAAATATCGCTTATTTTCATAGAAATCCCTGTTTTTAACCCAAAAATATCGCTTATTTTCATAGAAATCCCTGTTTTTCCCCTAAAATATCGCTTATTTTCATAGAAATCCCTGTTTTTAACCCAAAAATATCGCTTATTTTCATAGAAATCCCTGTTTTTCCCCTAAAATATCGCTTATTTTCATAGAAATCCCTGTTTTTAACCTTAAATATTGCTTATTTTCATAGAAATCCCTGTTTTTAACCCAAAAATATCGCTTATTTTCATAGAAATCCTTGTTTTTAACCCAAAAATATCGCTTATTTTCATAGAAATCCCTGTTTTTCCCCTTAAATATCGCTTATTTTCATGGAAATCCCTGTTTTTAACCTAAAATATCGCTTATTTTCATAGAAATCCCTGTTTTTAACCTTAAATATCGCTTATTTTCATAGAAATCCCTGTTTTTAACCTAAAATATCGCTTATTTTCATAGAAATCCCTGTTTTTAACCCAAAAATATCGCTTATTTTCATGGAAATCCCTGCTTTTCCCCTTAAATATCGCTTATTTTCATAGAAATCCCTGTTTTTTCCCCTAAAATATCGCTTATTTTCATAGAAATCCCTGTTTTTAACCTTAAATATCGCTTATTTTCATAGAAATCCCTGTTTTTAACCCTAAAATATCGCTTATTTTCATTGAAATCCCTGTTTTTAACCCTAAAATATCGCTTATTTTCATAGAAATCCCTGTTTTTCCCCTAAAATATCGCTTATTTTCATAGAAATCCCTGTTTTTAACCCAAAAATATCGCTTATTTTCATCGAAATCCCTGTTTTTCCCCTAAAATATCGCTTATTTTCATAGAAATCCCTGTTTTTCCCCTAGAATATCGCTTATTTTCATCGAAATCCCTGTTTTTAACTCAAAAATATCGCTTATTTTCATAGAAATCCCCGTTTTTAACCCAAAAATATCGCTTATTTTCATAGAAATCCCTGTTTTTAACCCTAAAATATCGCTTATTTTCATAGAAATCCCTGTTTTTAACCCAAAAATATCGCTTATTTTCATGGAAATCCCTGTTTTTAAACCAAAAATATCGCTTATTTTCATAGAAATCCCTATTTTTCCCGTAAAATATCGCTTATTTTCATAGAAATCCCTGTTTTTAACCTTAAATATCACTTATTTTCATAGAAATCCCTGTTTTTCCCCTAAAATATCGCTTATTTTCATAGAAATCCTTGTTTTTAACCCAAAAATATCGCTTATTTTCATAGAAATCCCTGTTTTTAACCTAAAATATCGCTTATTTTCATAGAAACCCGTGTTTTTAACCTACAATATCGCTTATTTTCATCAAAATCCCTGTTTTTAACCTTAAATATTGCTTATTTTCATAGAAATCCCTGTTTTTAACCCAAAAATATCGCTTTTTTCATAGAAATCCCTGTTCTTAACCCAAAAATATCGCTTATTTTCATCAAAATCCCTGTTTTTCCCCTAAAATATCGCTTATTTTCATAGAAATCCCTGTTTTTAACCCTAAAATATCGCTTATTTTCATCGAAATCCCTGTTTTTAACCCAAAAATATCGCTTATTTTCATAGAAATCCCTGTTTTTAACCTAAAATATCGCTTATTTTCATAGAAATCCCTGTTTTTAACCCAAAAATATCGCTTATTTTCATAGAAATCCCTGTTTTTAACCTTAAATATCGCTTATTTTCATAGAAATCCCTGTTTTTAACCCTAAAATATCGCTTATTTTCATAGAAAACCCTGTTTTTAACCTAAAATATCACTTATTTTCATAGAAATCCCTGTTTTTCCCCTACAATATCGCTTATTTTCATAGAAATCCCTGTTTTTCCCCTAAAATATCGCTTATTTTCATAGAAATCCCTGTTTTTAACCCTAAAATATCGCTTATTTTCATCCAAATCCCTGTTTTTAACCTTAAATATTGCTTATATTCATAGAAATCCCTGTTTTTCCCCTAAAATATCGCTTATATTCATAGAAATCCCTGTTTTTAACCCTAAAATATCGCTTATTTTCATAGAAATCCCTGTGTTTAACCCAAAAATATCGCTTATTTTCATAGAAATCCCTGTTTTTAACCCTAAAATATCGCTTATTTTCATAGAAATCCCTGTTTTTAACCTAAAATATAGCTTTTTTTCATAGAAATCCCTGTTTTTCCCCTAAAATATCGCTTATTTTCATTAACCCAAAAATATCGCTTATTTTCATAGAAATCCCTGTTTTTAACCCAAAAATATCGCTTATTTTCATGGAAATCCCTGTTTTTCCCCTAAAATATCGCTTATTTTCATGGAAATCCCTGTTTTTAACGCAAAAATATCGCTTATTTTCTTGGAAATCCCTGTTTTTTTCCCCTAAAATATTGCTTATTTTCATAGAAATCCCTGTTTTTAACCCAAAAATATCGCTTATTTTCATAGAAATCCCTGTTTTTAACCCAAAAATATCGCTTATTTTCATCGAAATCCCTGTTTTTAACCTTAAATATTGCCTATTTTCATGGAAATCCCTGTTTTTAAACCTTAAATATCGCTTATTTTCATAGAAATCCCTGTTTTTAAACCAAAAAATATCGCTTATTTTCATAGAAATCCCTGTTTTTTTCCCCAAAAATATCGCTTATTTTCATGGAAATCCCTGTTTTTAACCCCAAAAATATCGCTTATTTTCATAGAAATCCCTGTTTTTAACCCAAAAATATCGCTTATTTTCATAGAAATCCCTGTTTTTCCCCTTAAATATCGCTTATTTTCATTGAAATCCCTGTTTTTAACCTTAAATATTGCTTATTTTCATAGAAATCCCTGTTTTTAACCCTAAAATATCGCTTATTTTCATAGAAATCCCTGTTTTTAACCCAAAAATATCGCTTATTTTCATAGAAATCCCTGTTTTTCCCCTAAAATATCGCTTATTTTCATAGAAATCCCTGTTTTTAACCCAAAAATATCGCTTATTTTCATAGAAATCCCTGTTTTTCCCTAAAATATCGCTTATTTTCATAGAAAACCCTGTTTTTAACCTTAAATATTGCTTATTTTCATAGAAAATCCCTGTTTTTAACCCAAAAATATCGCTTATTTTCATAGAAATCCTTGTTTTTAACCCAAAAATATCGCTTATTTTCATAGAAATCCCTGTTTTTCCCCTTAAATATCGCTTATTTTCATGGAAATCCCTGTTTTTAACCTAAAATATCGCTTATTTTCATAGAAATCCCCGTTTTTAACCCAAAAATATCGCTTATTTTCATAGAAATCCCTGTTTTTAACCCTAAAATATCGCTTATTTTCATAGAAATCCCTGTTTTAAACCCAAAAATATCGCTTATTTTCATGGAAATCCCTGCTTTTCCCCTTAAATATCGCTTATTTTCATAGAAATCCCTGTTTTTAACCCTAAAATATCGCTTATTTTCATAGAAATCCTGTTTTTAACCCAAAAATATCGCTTATTTTCATAGAAATCCCTGTTTTTTCCCCTAAAATATCGCTTATTTTCATAGAAATCCCTGTTTTTAACCTTAAATATCGCTTATTTTCATAGAAATCCCTGTTTTATAACCCAAAAATATCGCTTATTTTCATAGAAATCCTTGTTTTTAACCCTAAAATATCGCTTATTTTCATAGAAATCCCTGTTTTTCCCCTTAAATATCGCTTATTTTCATCAAAATCCCTGTTTTTAACCTAAAATATCGCTTATTTTCATAGAAATCCCTGTTTTTAACCCTAAAATATCGCTTATTTTCATAGAAATCCCTGTTTTTAACCTAAAATATCGCTTATTTTCATAGAAATCCCTGTTTTTAACCCAAAAATATCGCTTATTTTCATCGAAATCCCTGTTTTTCCCCTAAAATATCGCTTATTTTCATAGAAATCCCTGTTTTTAACCCTAAAATATCGCTTATTTTCATAGAAAATCCCTGTTTTTAACCCAAAAATATCGCTTATTTTTCATAGAAATCCCTGTTTTTCCCCTAAAATATCGCTTATTTTCATAGAAATCCCTGTTTTTAAACCAAAAATATCGCTTATTTTCATGGAAATCCCTGTTTTTACCCTTAAATATCGCTTATTTTCATCGAAATCCCAGTTTTTTCCCCTAAAATATCGCTTATTTTCATAGAAATCCCTGTTTTTTCCCCTAGAATATCGCTTATTTTCATGGAAATCCCTGTTTTTAACCTTAAATATTGCTTATTTTCATAGAAATCCCTGTTTTTTCCCCCTAAAATATCGGTTATTTTCATAGAAATCCCTGTTTTTAACCTTAAATATCGCTTATTTTCATAGAAATCCCTGTTTTTAACCCAAAAATATCGCTTATTTTCATAGAAATCCCTGTTTTTAACCCTAAAATATCGCTTATTTTCATAGAAATCCCTGTTTTTTCCCCTAAAATATCGCTTATTTTCATAGAAATCCCTGTTTTTTAACCCAAAAATATCGCTTATTTTCATCGAAATCCCTGTTTTTCCCCTAAAATATCGCTTATTTTCATAGAAATCCTTGTTTTTAACCCCAAAAATATCGCTTATTTTCATAGAAATCCCTGTTTTTAACCTAAAATATCGCTTATTTTCATAGAAACCCGTGTTTTTAACCTACAATATCGCTTATTTTCATCAAAATCCCTGTTTTTAACCTTAAATATTGCTTATTTTCATAGAAATCCCTGTTTTTTAACCCAAAAATATCGCTTTTTTTCATAGAAATCCCTGTTCTTAACCCAAAAATATCGCTTATTTTCATCAAAATCCCTGTTTTTCTCCCCTAAAATATCGCTTATTTTCATAGAAATCCCTGTTTTTAACCCTAAAATATCGCTTATTTTCATCGAAATCCCTGTTTTTAACCCAAAAATATCGCTTATTTTCATAGAAATCCCTGTTTTTAACCTAAAATATTGCTTATTTTCATAGAAATCCCTGTTTTTAACCCAAAAATATCGCTTATTTTCATAGAAATCCCTGTTTTTAACCTTAAATATCGCTTATTTTCATAGAAATCCCTGTTTTTAACCCCTAAAATATCGCTTATTTTCATAGAAAACCCTGTTTTTTAACCTAAAATATCACTTATTTTCATAGAAATCCCTGTTTTTTCCCCTACAATATCGCTTATTTTCATAGAAATCCCTGTTTTTTCCCCTAAAATATCGCTTATTTTCATAGAAATCCCTGTTTTTAACCCTAAAATATCGCTTATTTTCATCCAAATCCCTGTTTTTAACCTTAAATATTGCTTATATTCATAGAAATCCCTGTTTTTTCCCCCTAAAATATCGCTTATATTCATAGAAATCCCTGTTTTTAACCCTAAAATATCGCTTATTTTCATAGAAATCCCTGTGTTTAACCCAAAAATATCGCTTATTTTCATAGAAATCCCTGTTTTTTAACCCTAAAATATCGCTTATTTTCATAGAAATCCCTGTTTTTAACCTAAAATATAGCTTTTTTTCATAGAAATCCCTGTTTTTCCCCTAAAATATCGCTTATTTTCATGGAAATCCCTGTTTTTAACCCTAAAATATCGCTTATTTTCATAGAAATCCCTGTTTTTAACCCAAAAATATCGCTTATTTTCATGGAAATCCCTGTTTTTCCCCTAAAATATCGCTTATTTTCATGGAAATCCCTGTTTTTAACGCAAAAATATCGCTTATTTTCTTGGAAATCCCTGTTTTTTTCCCCTAAAATATTGCTTATTTTCATAGAAATCCCTGTTTTTAACCCAAAAATATCGCTTATTTTCATAGAAATCCCTGTTTTTAACCCAAAAATATCGCTTATTTTCATCGAAATCCCTGTTTTTAACCTTAAATATTGCCTATTTTCATGGAAATCCCTGTTTTTAACCTTAAATATCGCTTATTTTCATAGAAATCCCTGTTTTTAAACCAAAAATATCGCTTATTTTCATAGAAATCCCTGTTTTTTCCCCAAAAATATCGCTTATTTTCATGGAAATCCCTGTTTTTAACCCAAAAATATCGCTTATTTTCATAGAAATCCCTGTTTTTAACCCAAAAATATCGCTTATTTTCATAGAAATCCCTGTTTTTCCCCTTAAATATCGCTTATTTTCATCGAAATCCCTGTTTTTAACCTTAAATATTGCTTATTTTCATAGAAATCCCTGTTTTTAACCCTAAAATATCGCTTATTTTCATAGAAATCCCTGTTTTTAACCCAAAAATATCGCTTATTTTCATAGAAATCCCTGTTTTTCCCCTAAAATATCGCTTATTTTCATAGAAATCCCTGTTTTTAAACCCAAAAATATCGCTTATTTTCATAGAAATCCCTGTTTTTTCCCCTAAAATATCGCTTATTTTCATAGAAATCCCTGTTTTTAACCTTAAATATTGCTTATTTTCATAGAAATCCCTGTTTTTAACCCAAAAATATCGCTTATTTTCATAGAAATCCTTGTTTTTAACCCAAAAATATCGCTTATTTTCATAGAAATCCCTGTTTTTCCCCTTAAATATCGCTTATTTTCATGGAAATCCCTGTTTTTAACCTAAAATATCGCTTATTTTCATAGAAATCCCTGTTTTTAACCTTAAATATCGCTTATTTTCATAGAAATCCCTGTTTTTAACCTAAAATATCGCTTATTTTCATAGAAATCCCTGTTTTTAACCCAAAAATATCGCTTATTTTCATGGAAATCCCTGCTTTTCCCCTTAAATATCGCTTATTTTCATAGAAATCCCTGTTTTTTCCCCTAAAATATCGCTTATTTTCATAGAAATCCCTGTTTTTAACCTTAAATATCGCTTATTTTCATAGAAATCCCTGTTTTTAACCCTAAAATATCGCTTATTTTCATAGAAATCCCTGTTTTTAACCCTAAAATATCGCTTATTTTCATAGAAATCCCTGTTTTTTCCCCTAAAATATCGCTTATTTTCATAGAAATCCCTGTTTTTTAACCCAAAAATATCGCTTATTTTCATCGAAATCCCTGTTTTTCCCCTAAAATATCGCTTATTTTCATAGAAATCCCTGTTTTTCCCCTAGAATATCGCTTATTTTCATCGAAATCCCTGTTTTTAACTCAAAAATATCGCTTATTTTCATAGAAATCCCCGTTTTTAACCCAAAAATATCGCTTATTTTCATAGAAATCCCTGTTTTTAACCCTAAAATATCGCTTATTTTCATAGAAATCCCTGTTTTTAACCCAAAAATATCGCTTATTTTCATGGAAATCCCTGTTTTTAAACCAAAAATATCGCTTATTTTCATAGAAATCCCTATTTTTCCCGTAAAATATCGCTTATTTTCATAGAAATCCCTGTTTTTAACCTTAAATATCACTTATTTTCATAGAAATCCCTGTTTTTTCCCCTAAAATATCGCTTATTTTCATAGAAATCCTTGTTTTTAACCCAAAAATATCGCTTATTTTCATAGAAATCCCTGTTTTTAACCTAAAATATCGCTTATTTTCATAGAAACCCGTGTTTTTAACCTACAATATCGCTTATTTTCATCAAAATCCCTGTTTTTAACCTTAAATATTGCTTATTTTCATAGAAATCCCTGTTTTTAACCCAAAAATATCGCTTTTTTCATAGAAATCCCTGTTCTTAACCCAAAAATATCGCTTATTTTCATCAAAATCCCTGTTTTTTCCCCTAAAATATCGCTTATTTTCATAGAAATCCCTGTTTTTAACCCTAAAATATCGCTTATTTTCATCGAAATCCCTGTTTTTAACCCAAAAATATCGCTTATTTTCATAGAAATCCCTGTTTTTAACCTAAAATATCGCTTATTTTCATAGAAATCCCTGTTTTTAACCCAAAAATATCGCTTATTTTCATAGAAATCCCTGTTTTTAACCTTAAATATCGCTTATTTTCATAGAAATCCCTGTTTTTAACCCTAAAATATCGCTTATTTTCATAGAAAACCCTGTTTTTTAACCTAAAATATCACTTATTTTCATAGAAATCCCTGTTTTTCCCCTACAATATCGCTTATTTTCATAGAAATCCCTGTTTTTTCCCCTAAAATATCGCTTATTTTCATCGAAATCCCTGTTTTTAACCCTAAAATATCGCTTATTTTCATCCAAATCCCTGTTTTTAACCTTAAATATTGCTTATATTCATAGAAATCCCTGTTTTTCCCCTAAAATATCGCTTATATTCATAGAAATCCCTGTTTTTAACCCTAAAATATCGCTTATTTTCATAGAAATCCCTGTGTTTAACCCAAAAATATCGCTTATTTTCATAGAAATCCCTGTTTTTAACCCTAAAATATCGCTTATTTTCATAGAAATCCCTGTTTTTAACCTAAAATATAGCTTTTTTTCATAGAAATCCCTGTTTTTCCCCTAAAATATCGCTTATTTTCATGGAAATCCCTGTTTTTAACCCTAAAATATCGCTTATTTTCATAGAAATCCCTGTTTTTAACCCAAAAATATCGCTTATTTTCATGGAAATCCCTGTTTTTCCCCTAAAATATCGCTTATTTTCATGGAAATCCCTGTTTTTAACGCAAAAATATCGCTTATTTTCTTGGAAATCCCTGTTTTTTTCCTAAAATATTGCTTATTTTCATAGAAATCCCTGTTTTTAACCCAAAAATATCGCTTATTTTCATAGAAATCCCTGTTTTTAACCCAAAAATATCGCTTATTTTCATCGAAATCCCTGTTTTTAACCTTAAATATTGCCTATTTTCATGGAAATCCCTGTTTTTAACCTTAAATATCGCTTATTTTCATAGAAATCCCTGTTTTTAAACCAAAAATATCGCTTATTTTCATAGAAATCCCTGTTTTTTCCCCAAAAATATCGCTTATTTTCATGGAAATCCCTGTTTTTAACCCAAAAATATCGCTTATTTTCATAGAAATCCCTGTTTTTAACCCAAAAATATCGCTTATTTTCATAGAAATCCCTGTTTTTCCCCTTAAATATCGCTTATTTTCATCGAAATCCCTGTTTTTAACCTTAAATATTGCTTATTTTCATAGAAATCCCTGTTTTTAACCCTAAAATATCGCTTATTTTCATAGAAATCCCTGTTTTTAACCCAAAAATATCGCTTATTTTCATAGAAATCCCTGTTTTTCCCCTAAAATATCGCTTATTTTCATAGAAATCCCTGTTTTTAACCCAAAAATATCGCTTATTTTCATAGAAATCCCTGTTTTTCCCCTAAAATATCGCTTATTTTCATAGAAATCCCTGTTTTTAACCTTAAATATTGCTTATTTTCATAGAAATCCCTGTTTTTAACCCAAAAATATCGCTTATTTTCATAGAAATCCTTGTTTTTAACCCAAAAATATCGCTTATTTTCATAGAAATCCCTGTTTTTTCCCCTTAAATATCGCTTATTTTCATGGAAATCCCTGTTTTTAACCTAAAATATCGCTTATTTTCATAGAAATCCCTGTTTTTAACCTTAAATATCGCTTATTTTCATAGAAATCCCTGTTTTTAACCTAAAATATCGCTTATTTTCATAGAAATCCCTGTTTTTAACCCAAAAATATCGCTTATTTTCATGGAAATCCCTGCTTTTCCCCTTAAATATCGCTTATTTTCATAGAAATCCCTGTTTTTTCCCCTAAAATATCGCTTATTTTCATAGAAATCCCTGTTTTTAACCTTAAATATCGCTTATTTTCATAGAAATCCCTGTTTTTAACCCTAAAATATCGCTTATTTTCATTGAAATCCCTGTTTTTAACCCTAAAATATCGCTTATTTTCATAGAAATCCCTGTTTTTTCCCCTAAAATATCGCTTATTTTCATAGAAATCCCTGTTTTTAACCCAAAAATATCGCTTATTTTCATCGAAATCCCTGTTTTTCCCCTAAAATATCGCTTATTTTCATAGAAATCCCTGTTTTTCCCCTAGAATATCGCTTATTTTCATCGAAATCCCTGTTTTTAACTCAAAAATATCGCTTATGTTCATAGAAATCCCCGTTTTTAACCCAAAAATATCGCTTATTTTCATAGAAATCCCTGTTTTTAACCCTAAAATATCGCTTATTTTCATAGAAATCCCTGTTTTTAACCCAAAAATATCGCTTATTTTCATGGAAATCCCTGTTTTTAAACCAAAAATATCGCTTATTTTCATAGAAATCCCTATTTTTCCCGTAAAATATCGCTTATTTTCATAGAAATCCCTGTTTTTAACCTAAAATATCACTTATTTTCATAGAAATCCCTGTTTTTTCCCCTAAAATATCGCTTATTTTCATAGAAATCCCTGTTTTTAAACCAAAAATATCGCTTATTTTCATAGAAATCCCTGTTTTTAACCTAAAATATCGCTTATTTTCATAGAAACCCGTGTTTTTAACCTACAATATCGCTTATTTTCATCAAAATCCCTGTTTTTAAACCTTAAATATTGCTTATTTTCATAGAAATCCCTGTTTTTAACCCAAAAATATCGCTTTTTTCATAGAAATCCCTGTTCTTAACCCAAAAATATCGCTTATTTTCATCAAAATCCCTGTTTTTTCCCCTAAAATATCGCTTATTTTCATAGAAATCCCTGTTTTTAACCCTAAAATATCGCTTATTTTCATCGAAATCCCTGTTTTTAACCCAAAAATATCGCTTATTTTCATAGAAATCCCTGTTTTTAACCTAAAATATCGCTTATTTTCATAGAAATCCCTGTTTTTAACCCAAAAATATCGCTTATTTTCATAGAAATCCCTGTTTTTAACCTTAAATATCGCTTATTTTCATAGAAATCCCTGTTTTTAACCCTAAAATATCGCTTATTTTCATAGAAAACCCTGTTTTTAACCTAAAATATCACTTATTTTCATAGAAATCCCTGTTTTTCCCCTACAATATCGCTTATTTTCATAGAAATCCCTGTTTTTCCCCTAAAATATCGCTTATTTTCATAGAAATCCCTGTTTTTAACCCTAAAATATCGCTTATTTTCATCCAAATCCCTGTTTTTAACCTTAAATATTGCTTATATTCATAGAAATCCCTGTTTTTCCCCTAAAATATCGCTTATATTCATAGAAATCCCTGTTTTTAACCCTAAAATATCGCTTATTTTCATAGAAATCCCTGTGTTTAACCCAAAAATATCGCTTATTTTCATAGAAATCCCTGTTTTTAACCCTAAAATATCGCTTATTTTCATAGAAATCCCTGTTTTTAACCTAAAATATAGCTTTTTTTCATAGAAATCCCTGTTTTTTCCCCTAAAATATCGCTTATTTTCATGGAAATCCCTGTTTTTAACCCTAAAATATCGCTTATTTTCATAGAAATCCCTGTTTTTAACCCAAAAATATCGCTTATTTTCATGGAAATCCCTGTTTTTCCCCTAAAATATCGCTTATTTTCATGGAAATCCCTGTTTTTAACGCAAAAATATCGCTTATTTTCTTGGAAATCCCTGTTTTTTTCCCCTAAAATATTGCTTATTTTCATAGAAATCCCTGTTTTTAACCCAAAAATATCGCTTATTTTCATAGAAATCCCTGTTTTTAATCCAAAAATATCGCTTATTTTCATCGAAATCCCTGTTTTTAACCTTAAATATTGCCTATTTTCATGGAAATCCCTGTTTTTAACCTTAAATATCGCTTATTTTCATAGAAATCCCTGTTTTTAAACCAAAAATATCGCTTATTTTCATAGAAATCCCTGTTTTTTCCCCAAAAATATCGCTTATTTTCATGGAAATCCCTGTTTTTAACCCTAAAATATCGCTTATTTTCATAGAAATCCCTGTTTTTAACCCAAAAATATCGCTTATTTTCATAGAAATCCCTGTTTTTTCCCCTTAAATATCGCTTATTTTCATCGAAATCCCTGTTTTTAACCTTAAATATTGCTTATTTTCATAGAAATCCCTGTTTTTAACCCTAAAATATCGCTTATTTTCATAGAAATCCCTGTTTTTAACCCAAAAATATCGCTTATTTTCATAGAAATCCCTGTTTTTCCCCTAAAATATCGCTTATTTTCATAGAAATCCCTGTTTTTAACCCAAAAATATCGCTTATTTTCATAGAAATCCCTGTTTTTCCCCTAAAATATCGCTTATTTTCATAGAAATCCCTGTTTTTAACCTTAAATATTGCTTATTTTCATAGAAATCCCTGTTTTTAACCCAAAAATATCGCTTATTTTCATAGAAATCCTTGTTTTTAACCCAAAAATATCGCTTATTTTCATAGAAATCCCTGTTTTTCCCCTTAAATATCGCTTATTTTCATGGAAATCCCTGTTTTTAACCTAAAATATCGCTTATTTTCATAGAAATCCCTGTTTTTAACCTTAAATATCGCTTATTTTCATAGAAATCCCTGTTTTTAACCTAAAATATCGCTTATTTTCATAGAAATCCCTGTTTTTAACCCAAAAATATCGCTTATTTTCATGGAAATCCCTGCTTTTCCCCTTAAATATCGCTTATTTTCATAGAAATCCCTGTTTTTAACCCTAAAATATCGCTTATTTTCATAGAAATCCCTGTTTTTAACCCAAAAATATCGCTTATTTTCATCGAAATCCCTGTTTTTTCCCCTAAAATATCGCTTATTTTCATAGAAATCCCTGTTTTTAAACCAAAAATATCGCTTATTTTCATGGAAATCCCTGTTTTTACCCTTAAATATCGCTTATTTTCATCGAAATCCCTGTTTTTCCCCTAAAATATCGCTTATTTTCATAGAAATCCCTGTTTTTCCCCTAGAATATCGCTTATTTTTATCGAAATCCCTGTTTTTAACCCAAAAATATCGCTTATTTTCATAGAAATCCCTGTTTTTAACCTAAAATATCGCTTATTTTCATAGAAATCCCTGTTTTTAACCCAAAAATATCGCTTATTTTCATCGAAATCCCTGTTTTTAACCTTAAATATCGCTTATTTTCATGGAAATCCCTGTTTTTAACCCAAAAATATCGCTTATTTTCATAGAAAACCCTGTTTTTAACCTAAAATATCACTTATTTTCATAGAAATCCCTGTTTTTTCCCCTACAATATCGCTTATTTTCATAGAAATCCCTGTTTTTTTCCCCTAAAATATCGCTTATTTTCATAGAAATACCTGATTTTCCCCCTTAAATATCGCTTATTTTCATCCAAATCCCTGTTTTTAACCTTAAATATTGCTTATATTCATAGAAATCCCTGTTTTTCCCCTAAAATATCGCTTATATTCATAGAAATCCCTGTTTTTAACCCTAAAATATCGCTTATTTTCATAGAAATCCCTGTGTTTAACCCAAAAATATCGCTTATTTTCATAGAAATCCCTGTTTTTAACCCTAAAATATCGCTTATTTTCATAGAAATCCCTGTTTTTAACCTAAAATATAGCTTTTTTTCATAGAAATCCCTGTTTTTCCCCTAAAATATCGCTTATTTTCATGGAAATCCCTGTTTTTAACCCTAAAATATCGCTTATTTTCATAGAAATCCCTGTTTTTAACCCAAAAATATCGCTTATTTTCATGGAAATCCCTGTTTTTCCCCTAAAATATCACTTATTTTCATGGAAATCCCTGTTTTTAACGCAAAAATATCGCTTATTTTCTTGGAAATCCCTGTTTTTTTCCCCTAAAATATTGCTTATTTTCATAGAAATCCCTGTTTTTAACCCAAAAATATCGCTTATTTTCATAGAAATCCCTGTTTTTAATCCAAAAATATCGCTTATTTTCATCGAAATCCCTGTTTTTAACCTTAAATATTGCCTATTTTCATGGAAATCCCTGTTTTTAACCTTAAATATCGCTTATTTTCATAGAAATCCCTGTTTTTAAACCAAAAATATCGCTTATTTTCATAGAAATCCCTGTTTTTTCCCCCAAAAATATCGCTTATTTTCATGGAAATCCCTGTTTTTAACCCTAAAATATCGCTTATTTTCATAGAAATCCCTGTTTTTAACCCAAAAATATCGCTTATTTTCATAGAAATCCCTGTTTTTCCCCTTAAATATCGCTTATTTTCATCGAAATCCCTGTTTTTAACCTTAAATATTGCTTATTTTCATAGAAATCCCTGTTTTTAACCCTAAAATATCGCTTATTTTCATAGAAATCCCTGTTTTTAACCCAAAAATATCGCTTATTTTCATAGAAATCCCTGTTTTTCCCCTAAAATATCGCTTATTTTCATAGAAATCCCTGTTTTTAACCCAAAAATATCGCTTATTTTCATAGAAATCCCTGTTTTTCCCCTAAAATATCGCTTATTTTCATAGAAATCCCTGTTTTTAACCTTAAATATTGCTTATTTTCATAGAAATCCCTGTTTTTAACCCAAAAATATCGCTTATTTTCATAGAAATCCTTGTTTTTAACCCAAAAATATCGCTTATTTTCATAGAAATCCCTGTTTTTCCCCTTAAATATCGCTTATTTTCATGGAAATCCCTGTTTTTAACCTAAAATATCGCTTATTTTCATAGAAATCCCTGTTTTTAACCTTAAATATCGCTTATTTTCATAGAAATCCCTGTTTTTAACCTAAAATATCGCTTATTTTCATAGAAATCCCTGTTTTTAACCCTAAAATATCGCTTATTTTCATGGAAATCCCTGCTTTTCCCCTTAAATATCGCTTATTTTCATAGAAATCCCTGTTTTTAACCCTAAAATATCGCTTATTTTCATAGAAATCCCTGTTTTTAACCCAAAAATATCGCTTATTTTCATCGAAATCCCTGTTTTTCCCCTAAAATATCGCTTATTTTCATAGAAATCCCTGTTTTTAAACCAAAAATATCGCTTATTTTCATGGAAATCCCTGTTTTTACCCTTAAATATCGCTTATTTTCATCGAAATCCCTGTTTTTCCCCTAAAATATCGCTTATTTTCATAGAAATCCCTGTTTTTCCCCTAGAATATCGCTTATTTTTATCGAAATCCCTGTTTTTAACCCAAAAATATCGCTTATTTTCATAGAAATCCCTGTTTTTAACCTAAAATATCGCTTATTTTCATAGAAATCCCTGTTTTTAACCCAAAAATATCGCTTATTTTCATCGAAATCCCTGTTTTTAACCTTAAATATCGCTTATTTTCATGGAAATCCCTGTTTTTAACCCAAAAATATCGCTTATTTTCATAGAAAACCCTGTTTTTAACCTAAAATATCACTTATTTTCATAGAAATCCCTGTTTTTCCCCTACAATATCGCTTATTTTCATAGAAATCCCTGTTTTTCCCCTAAAATATCGCTTATTTTCATAGAAATACCTGATTTTCCCCTTAAATATCGCTTATTTTCATCCAAATCCCTGTTTTTAACCTTAAATATTGCTTATATTCATAGAAATCCCTGTTTTTCCACTAAAATATCGCTTATATTCATAGAAATCCCTGTTTTTAACCCTAAAATATCGCTTATTTTCATAGAAATCCCTGTGTTTAACCCAAAAATATCGCTTATTTTCATAGAAATCCCTGTTTTTAACCCTAAAATATCGCTTATTTTCATCGAAATCCCTGTTTTTAACCCAAAAATATCGCTTATTTTCATCGAAATCCCTGTTTTTAACCTAAAATATCGCTTATTTTCATAGAAATCCCTGTTTTTAACCCAAAAATATCGCTTATTTTCATGGAAATCCCTGCTTTTCCCCTTAAATATCGCTTATTTTCATAGAAATCCCTGTTTTTAACCCTAAAATATCGCTTATTTTCATAGAAATCCCTGTTTTTAACCCAAAAATATCGCTTATTTTCATAGAAATCCCTGTTTTTCCCCTAAAATATCGCTTATTTTCATAGAAATCCCTGTTTTTAACCCTAAAATATCGCTTATTTTCATGGAAATCCCTGTTTTTACCCTTAAATATCGCTTATTTTCATCGAAATCCCAGTTTTTCCCCTAAAATATCGCTTATTTTCATGGAAATCCCTGTTTTTAACCTTAAATATTGCTTATTTTCATAGAAATCCCTGTTTTTCCCCTAAAATATCGCTTATTTTCATAGAAATCCCTGTTTTTAACCTTAAATATCGCTTATTTTCATAGAAATCCCTGTTTTTAACCCTAAAATATCGCTTATTTTCATAGAAATCCCTGTTTTTCCCCTAAAATATCGCTTATTTTCATAGAAATCCCTGTTTTTAACCCAAAAATATCGCTTATTTTCATCGAAATCCCTGTTTTTCCCCTAAAATATCGCTTATTTTCATAGAAATCCCTGTTTTTCCCCTAGAATATCGCTTATTTTCATCGAAATCCCTGTTTTTAACTCAAAAATATCGCTTATTTTCATAGAAATCCCCGTTTTTTAACCCAAAAATATCGCTTATTTTCATAGAAATCCCTGTTTTTAACCCTAAAATATCGCTTATTTTCATAGAAATCCCTGTTTTTAACCCAAAAATATCGCTTATTTTCATCCAAATCCCTGTTTTTAAACCAAAAATATCGCTTATTTTCATAGAAATCCCTATTTTTCCCGTAAAATATCGCTTATTTTCATAGAAATCCCTGTTTTTAACCTTAAATATCGCTTATTTTCATAGAAATCCCTGTTTTTCCCCTAAAATATCGCTTATTTTCATAGAAATCCTTGTTTTTAACCCAAAAATATCGCTTATTTTCATAGAAATCCCTGTTTTTAACCTAAAATATCGCTTATTTTCATAGAAACCCGTGTTTTTAACCTACAATATCGCTTATTTTCATCAAAATCCCTGTTTTTAACCTTAAATATTGCTTATTTTCATAGAAATCCCTGGTTTTAACCCAAAAATATCGCTTTTTTCATAGAAATCCCTGTTCTTAACCCAAAAATATCGCTTATTTTCATAGAAATCCCTGTTTTTCCCCTAAAATATCGCTTATTTTCATAGAAATCCCTGTTTTTAACCCTAAAATATCGCTTATTTTCATCGAAATCCCTGTTTTTAACCCTAAAATATCGCTTATTTTCATAGAAATCCCTGTTTTTCCCCTAAAATATCGCTTATTTTCATAGAAATCCCTGTTTTTAACCCTAAAATATCGCTTATTTTCATCGAAATCCCTGTTTTTAACCTTAAATATCGCTTATTTTCATAGAAATCCCTGTTTTTAACCCTAAAATATCGCTTATTTTCATAGAAAACCCTGTTTTTAACCTAAAATATCACTTATTTTCATAGAAATCCCTGTTTTTAAACCAAAAATATCGCTTATTTTCATAGAAATCCCTGTTTTTTCCCCAAAAATATCGCTTATTTTCATGGAAATCCCTGTTTTTAACCCTAAAATATCGCTTATTTTCATAGAAATCCCTGTTTTTAACCCAAAAATATCGCTTATTTTCATAGAAATCCCTGTTTTTCCCCTTAAATATCGCTTATTTTCATCGAAATCCCTGTTTTTAACCTTAAATATTGCTTATTTTCATAGAAATCCCTGTTTTTAACCCTAAAATATCGCTTATTTTCATAGAAATCCCTGTTTTTAACCCAAAAATATCGCTTATTTTCATAGAAATCCCTGTTTTTCCCCTAAAATATCGCTTATTTTCATAGAAATCCCTGTTTTTAACCCAAAAATATCGCTTATTTTCATAGAAATCCCTGTTTTTCCCCTAAAATATCGCTTATTTTCATAGAAATCCCTGTTTTTAACCTTAAATATTGCTTATTTTCATAGAAATCCCTGTTTTTAACCCAAAAATATCGCTTATTTTCATAGAAATCCTTGTTTTTAACCCAAAAATATCGCTTATTTTCATAGAAATCCCTGTTTTTCCCCTTAAATATCGCTTATTTTCATGGAAATCCCTGTTTTTAACCTAAAATATCGCTTATTTTCATAGAAATCCCTGTTTTTAACCTTAAATATCGCTTATTTTCATAGAAATCCCTGTTTTTAACCTAAAATATCGCTTATTTTCATAGAAATCCCTGTTTTTAACCCAAAAATATCGCTTATTTTCATGGAAATCCCTGCTTTTCCCCTTAAATATCGCTTATTTTCATAGAAATCCCTGTTTTTAACCCTAAAATATCGCTTATTTTCATAGAAATCCCTGTTTTTAACCCAAAAATATCGCTTATTTTCATCGAAATCCCTGTTTTTCCCCTAAAATATCGCTTATTTTCATAGAAATCCCTGTTTTTAAACCAAAAATATCGCTTATTTTCATGGAAATCCCTGTTTTTACCCTTAAATATCGCTTATTTTCATCGAAATCCCTGTTTTTCCCCTAAAATATCGCTTATTTTCATAGAAATCCCTGTTTTTCCCCTAGAATATCGCTTATTTTTATCGAAATCCCTGTTTTTAACCCAAAAATATCGCTTATTTTCATAGAAATCCCTGTTTTTAACCTAAAATATCGCTTATTTTCATAGAAATCCCTGTTTTTAACCCAAAAATATCGCTTATTTTCATCGAAATCCCTGTTTTTAACCTTAAATATCGCTTATTTTCATGGAAATCCCTGTTTTTAACCCAAAAATATCGCTTATTTTCATAGAAAACCCTGTTTTTAACCTAAAATATCACTTATTTTCATAGAAATCCCTGTTTTTCCCCTACAATATCGCTTATTTTCATAGAAATCCCTGTTTTTTCCCCTAAAATATCGCTTATTTTCATAGAAATACCTGATTTTCCCCTTAAATATCGCTTATTTTCATCCAAATCCCTGTTTTTAACCTTAAATATTGCTTATATTCATAGAAATCCCTGTTTTTCCACTAAAATATCGCTTATATTCATAGAAATCCCTGTTTTTAACCCTAAAATATCGCTTATTTTCATAGAAATCCCTGTGTTTAACCCAAAAATATCGCTTATTTTCATAGAAATCCCTGTTTTTAACCCTAAAATATCGCTTATTTTCATCGAAATCCCTGTTTTTAACCCAAAAATATCGCTTATTTTCATCGAAATCCCTGTTTTTAACCTAAAATATCGCTTATTTTCATAGAAATCCCTGTTTTTAACCCAAAAATATCGCTTATTTTCATGGAAATCCCTGCTTTTCCCCTTAAATATCGCTTATTTTCATAGAAATCCCTGTTTTTAACCCTAAAATATCGCTTATTTTCATAGAAATCCCTGTTTTTAACCCAAAAATATCGCTTATTTTCATAGAAATCCCTGTTTTTCCCCTAAAATATCGCTTATTTTCATAGAAATCCCTGTTTTTAACCCTAAAATATCGCTTATTTTCATGGAAATCCCTGTTTTTACCCTTAAATATCGCTTATTTTCATCGAAATCCCAGTTTTTCCCCTAAAATATCGCTTATTTTCATGGAAATCCCTGTTTTTAACCTTAAATATTGCTTATTTTCATAGAAATCCCTGTTTTTCCCCTAAAATATCGCTTATTTTCATAGAAATCCCTGTTTTTAACCTTAAATATCGCTTATTTTCATAGAAATCCCTGTTTTTAACCCTAAAATATCGCTTATTTTCATAGAAATCCCTGTTTTTAACCCTAAAATATCGCTTATTTTCATAGAAATCCCTGTTTTTCCCCTAAAATATCGCTTATTTTCATAGAAATCCCTGTTTTTAACCCAAAAATATCGCTTATTTTCATCGAAATCCCTGTTTTTCCCCTAAAATATCGCTTATTTTCATAGAAATCCCTGTTTTTCCCCTAGAATATCGCTTATTTTCATCGAAATCCCTGTTTTTAACTCAAAAATATCGCTTATTTTCATAGAAATCCCCGTTTTTAACCCAAAAATATCGCTTATTTTCATAGAAATCCCTGTTTTTAACCCTAAAATATCGCTTATTTTCATAGAAATCCCTGTTTTTAACCCAAAAATATCGCTTATTTTCATCCAAATCCCTGTTTTTAAACCAAAAATATCGCTTATTTTCATAGAAATCCCTATTTTTCCCGTAAAATATCGCTTATTTTCATAGAAATCCCTGTTTTTAACCTTAAATATCGCTTATTTTCATAGAAATCCCTGTTTTTCCCCTAAAATATCGCTTATTTTCATAGAAATCCTTGTTTTTAACCCAAAAATATCGCTTATTTTCATAGAAATCCCTGTTTTTAACCTAAAATATCGCTTATTTTCATAGAAACCCGTGTTTTTAACCTACAATATCGCTTATTTTCATCAAAATCCCTGTTTTTAACCTTAAATATTGCTTATTTTCATAGAAATCCCTGGTTTTAACCCAAAAATATCGCTTTTTTCATAGAAATCCCTGTTCTTAACCCAAAAATATCGCTTATTTTCATAGAAATCCCTGTTTTTCCCCTAAAATATCGCTTATTTTCATAGAAATCCCTGTTTTTAACCCTAAAATATCGCTTATTTTCATCGAAATCCCTGTTTTTAACCCTAAAATATCGCTTATTTTCATAGAAATCCCTGTTTTTCCCCTAAAATATCGCTTATTTTCATAGAAATCCCTGTTTTTAACCCTAAAATATCGCTTATTTTCATCGAAATCCCTGTTTTTAACCTTAAATATCGCTTATTTTCATAGAAATCCCTGTTTTTAACCCTAAAATATCGCTTATTTTCATAGAAAACCCTGTTTTTAACCTAAAATATCACTTATTTTCATAGAAATCCCTGTTTTTCCCCTACAATATCGCTTATTTTCATAGAAATCCCTGTTTTTCCCCTAAAATATCGCTTATTTTCATAGAAATACCTGATTTTCCCCTTAAATATCGCTTATTTTCATCCAAATCCCTGTTTTTAACCTTAAATATTGCTTATATTCATAGAAATCCCTGTTTTTAACCTAAAATATCGCTTATTTTCATAGAAATCCCTGTTTTTAACCCAAAAATATCGCTTATTTTCATAGAAATCCCTGTGTTTAACCCAAAAATATCGCTTATTTTCATAGAAATCCCTGTTTTTAACCCTAAAATATCGCTTATTTTCATAGAAATCCCTGTTTTTAACCTAAAATATAGCTTTTTTTCATAGAAATCCCTGTTTTTCCCCTAAAATATCGCTTATTTTCATGGAAATCCCTGTTTTTAACCCTAAAATATCGCTTATTTTCATAGAAATCCCTGTTTTTAACCCAAAAATATCGCTTATTTTCATGGAAATCCCTGTTTTTCCCCTAAAATATCGCTTATTTTCATGGAAATCCCTGTTTTTAACGCAAAAATATCGCTTATTTTCTTGGAAATCCCTGTTTTTTTCCCCTAAAATATTGCTTATTTTCATAGAAATCCCTGTTTTTAACCCAAAAATATCGCTTATTTTCATAGAAATCCCTGTTTTTAACCCAAAAATATCGCTTATTTTCATCGAAATCCCTGTTTTTAACCTTAAATATTGCCTATTTTCATGGAAATCCCTGTTTTTAACCTTAAATATCGCTTATTTTCATAGAAATCCCTGTTTTTAAACCAAAAATATCGCTTATTTTCATAGAAATCCCTGTTTTTTCCCCAAAAATATCGCTTATTTTCATGGAAATCCCTGTTTTTAACCCAAAAATATCGCTTATTTTCATAGAAATCCCTGTTTTTAACCCAAAAATATCGCTTATTTTCATAGAAATCCCTGTTTTTCCCCTTAAATATCGCTTATTTTCATCGAAATCCCTGTTTTTAACCTTAAATATTGCTTATTTTCATAGAAATCCCTGTTTTTAACCCTAAAATATCGCTTATTTTCATAGAAATCCCTGTTTTTAACCCAAAAATATCGCTTATTTTCATAGAAATCCCTGTTTTTCCCCTAAAATATCGCTTATTTTCATAGAAATCCCTGTTTTTAACCCAAAAATATCGCTTATTTTCATAGAAATCCCTGTTTTTCCCCTAAAATATCGCTTATTTTCATAGAAATCCCTGTTTTTAACCTAAAATATCGCTTATTTTCATAGAAATCCCTGTTTTTAACCCAAAAATATCGCTTATTTTCATAGAAATCCTTGTTTTTAACCCAAAAATATCGCTTATTTTCATAGAAATCCCTGTTTTTCCCCTTAAATATCGCTTATTTTCATCAAAATCCCTGTTTTTAACCTAAAATATCGCTTATTTTCATAGAAATCCCTGTTTTTAACCTTAAATATCGCTTATTTTCATAGAAATCCCTGTTTTTAACCTAAAATATCGCTTATTTTCATAGAAATCCCTGTTTTTAACCCAAAAATATCGCTTATTTTCATGGAAATCCCTGCTTTTCCCCTAAAATATCGCTTATTTTCATAGAAATCCCTGTTTTTAACCCTAAAATATCGCTTATTTTCATAGAAATCCCTGTTTTTAACCCAAAAATATCGCTTATTTTCATAGAAATCCCTGTTTTTCCCCTAAAATATCGCTTATTTTCATAGAAATCCCTGTTTTTATACCAAAAATATCGCTTATTTTCATGGAAATCCCTGTTTTTCCCCTTAAATATCGCTTATTTTCATCGAAATCCCAGTTTTTCCCCTAAAATATCGCTTATTTTCATAGAAATCCCTGTTTTTCCCCTAGAATATCGCTTATTTTCATCGAAATCCCTGTTTTTAACCTTAAATATTGCTTATTTTCATAGAAATCCCTGTTTTTCCCCTAAAATATCGCTTATTTTCATAGAAATCCCTGTTTTTAACCTTAAATATCGCTTATTTTCATAGAAATCCCTGTTTTTAACCCTAAAATATCGCTTATTTTCATTGAAATCCCTGTTTTTAACCCTAAAATATCGCTTATTTTCATAGAAATCCCTGTTTTTCCCCTAAAATATCGCTTATTTTCATAGAAATCCCTGTTTTTAACCCAAAAATATCGCTTATTTTCATCGAAATCCCTGTTTTTCCCCTAAAATATCGCTTATTTTCATAGAAATCCCTGTTTTTCCCCTAAAATATCGCTTATTTTCATCGAAATCCCTGTTTTTAACTCAAAAATATCGCTTATTTTCATAGAAATCCCCGTTTTTAACCCAAAAATATCGCTTATTTTCATAGAAATCCCTGTTTTTAACCCTAAAATATCGCTTATTTTCATAGAAATCCCTGTTTTTAACCCAAAAATATCGCTTATTTTCATGGAAATCCCTGTTTTTAAACCAAAAATATCGCTTATTTTCATAGAAATCCCTATTTTTCCCGTAAAATATCGCTTATTTTCATAGAAATCCCTGTTTTTAACCTTAAATATCACTTATTTTCATAGAAATCCCTGTTTTTTCCCCTAAAATATCGCTTATTTTCATAGAAATCCTTGTTTTTAACCCAAAAATATCGCTTATTTTCATAGAAATCCCTGTTTTTAACCTTAAATATTGCTTATTTTCATAGAAACCCGTGTTTTTAACCTACAATATCGCTTATTTTCATCAAAATCCCTGTTTTTAACCTTAAATATTGCTTATTTTCATAGAAATCCCTGTTTTTAACCCAAAAATATCGCTTTTTTCATAGAAATCCCTGTTTTTAACCCTAAAATATCGCTTATTTTAATAGAAAACCCTGTTTTTAACCTAAAATATCACTTATTTTCATAGAAATCCCTGTTTTTTCCCCTACAATATCGCTTATTTTCATAGAAATCCCTGTTTTTCCCCTAAAATATCGCTTATATTCATAGAAATCCCTGTTTTTAACCCTAAAATATCGCTTATTTTCATCCAAATCCCTGTTTTTAACCTTAAATATTGCTTATATTCATAGAAATCCCTGTTTTTCCCCTAAAATATCGCTTATATTCATAGAAATCCCTGTTTTTAACCCTAAAATATCGCTTATTTTCATAGAAATCCCTGTGTTTAACCCAAAAATATCGCTTATTTTCATAGAAATCCCTGTTTTTAACCCTAAAATATCGCTTATTTTCATAGAAATCCCTGTTTTTAACCTAAAATATAGCTTTTTTTCATAGAAATCCCTGTTTTTCCCCTAAAATATCGCTTATTTTCATGGAAATCCCTGTTTTTAACCCTAAAATATCGCTTATTTTCATAGAAATCCCTGTTTTTAACCCAAAAATATCGCTTATTTTCATGGAAATCCCTGTTTTTCCCCTAAAATATCGCTTATTTTCATGGAAATCCCTGTTTTTAACGCAAAAATATCGCTTATTTTCATGGAAATCCCTGTTTTTTTCCCCTAAAATATTGCTTATTTTCATAGAAATCCCTGTTTTTAACCCAAAAATATCGCTTATTTTCATAGAAATCCCTGTTTTTAACCCAAAAATATCGCTTATTTTCATCGAAATCCCTGTTTTTAACCTTAAATATTGCCTATTTTCATGGAAATCCCTGTTTTTAACCTTAAATATCGCTTATTTTCATAGAAATCCCTGTTTTTAAACCAAAAATATTGCTTATTTTCATAGAAATCCCTGTTTTTCCCCTAAAATATCGCTTATTTTCATGGAAATCCCTGTTTTTAACCCAAAAATATCGCTTATTTTCATAGAAATCCCTGTTTTTAAACCCAAAAATATCGCTTATTTTCATCGAAATCCCTGTTTTTCCCCTTAAATATCGCTTATTTTCATCGAAATCCCTGTTTTTAACCTTAAATATTGCTTATTTTCATAGAAATCCCTGTTTTTAACCCTAAAATATCGCTTATTTTCATAGAAATCCCTGTTTTTAACCCAAAAATATCGCTTATTTTCATCGAAATCCCTGTTTTTCCCCTAAAATATCGCTTATTTTCATGGAAATCCCTGTTTTTCCCCTAAAATATCGCTTATTTTCATAGAAATCCCTGTTTTTAACCCTAAAATATCGCTTATTTTCATAGAAATCCCTGTTTTTAACCTAAAATATCGCTTATTTTCATAGAAATCCCTGTTTTTAACCTTAAATATCGCTTATTTTCATAGAAATCCCTGTTTTTAACCCTAAAATATCGCTTATTTTCATAGAAATCCTTGTTTTTAACCCAAAAATATCGCTTATTTTCATAGAAATCCCTGTTTTTCCCCTTAAATATCGCTTATTTTCATAGAAATCCCTGTTTTTAACCTAAAATATCGCTTATTTTCATAGAAATCCCTGTTTTTCCCCTAAAATATCGCTTATTTTCATGGAAATCCCTGTTTTTCCCCTAAAATATCGCTTATTTTCATAGAAATCCCTGTTTTTAACCCAAAAATATCGCTTATTTTCATGGAAATCCCTGCTTTTCCCCTTAAATATCGCTTATTTTCATAGAAATCCCTGTTTTTAACCCAAAAATATCGCTTATTTTCATAGAAATCCCTGTTTTTAACCCAAAAATATCGCTTATTTTCATAGAAATCCCTGTTTTTCCACTAAAATATCGCTTATTTTCATAGAAATCCCTGTTTTTAAACCAAAAATATCGCTTATTTTCATGGAAATCCCTGTTTTTACCCTTAAATATCGCTTATTTTCATCGAAATCCCAGTTTTTCCCTAAAATATCGCTTATTTTCATAGAAATCCCTGTTTTTCCCCTAGAATATCGCTTATTTTCATCCAAATCCCTGTTTTTAACCTTAAATATTGCTTATTTTCATAGAAATCCCTGTTTTTCCCCTAAAATATCGCTTATTTTCATAGAAATCCCTGTTTTTAACCTTAAATATCGCTTATTTTCATAGAAATCCCTGTTTTTAACCCTAAAATATCGCTTATTTTCATTGAAATCCCTGTTTTTAACCCTAAAATATCGCTTATTTTCATCGAAATCCCTGTTTTTCCCCTAAAATATCGCTTATTTTCATAGAAATCCCTGTTTTTCCCCTAGAATATCGCTTATTTTCATCGAAATCCCTGTTTTTAACTCAAAAATATCGCTTATTTTCATAGAAATCCCCGTTTTTAACCCAAAAATATCGCTTATTTTCATAGAAATCCCTGTTTTTAACCCTAAAATATCGCTTATTTTCATAGAAATCCCTGTTTTTAACCCAAAAATATCGCTTATTTTCATGGAAATCCCTGTTTTTAAACCAAAAATATCGCTTATTTTCATAGAAATCCCTATTTTTCCCGTAAAATATCGCTTATTTTCATAGAAATCCCTGTTTTTAACCTTAAATATCGCTTATTTTCATAGAAATCCCTGTTTTTCCCCTAAAATATCGCTTATTTTCATAGAAATCCTTGTTTTTAACCCAAAAATATCGCTTATTTTCATAGAAATCCCTGTTTTTAACCTAAAATATCGCTTATTTTCATAGAAACCCGTGTTTTTAACCTACAATATCGCTTATTTTCATAGAAATCCCTGTTTTTAACCTTAAATATTGCTTATTTTCATAGAAATCCCTGTTTTTAACCCAAAAATATCGCTTTTTTCATAGAAATCCCTGTTCTTAACCCAAAAATATCGCTTATTTTCATAGAAATCCCTGTTTTTCCCCTAAAATATCGCTTATTTTCATAGAAATCCCTGTTTTTAACCCTAAAATATCGCTTATTTTCATCGAAATCCCTGTTTTTAACCCAAAAATATCGCTTATTTTCATAGAAATCCCTGTTTTTAACCTAAAATATCGCTTATTTTCATAGAAATCCCTGTTTTTAACCCAAAAATATCGCTTATTTTCATCGAAATCCCTGTTTTTAACCTTAAATATCGCTTATTTTCATAGAAATCCCTGTTTTTAACCCAAAAATATCGCTTATTTTCTAAGAAATCCCTGTTTTTAACCCTAAAATATCACTTATTTTCATAGAAATCCCTGTTTTTCCCCTACAATATCGCTTATTTTCATAGAAATCCCTGTTTTTCCCCTAAAATATCGCTTATTTTCATAGAAATACCTGATTTTCCCCTTAAATATCGCTTATTTTCATCCAAATCCCTGTTTTTAACCTTAAATATTGCTTATATTCATAGAAATCCCTGTTTTTCCCCTTAAATATCGCTTATTTTCATCGAAATCCCTGTTTTTAACCCTAAAATATCGCTTATTTTCATAGAAATCCCTGTGTTTAACCCAAAAATATCGCTTATTTTCATAGAAATCCCTGTTTTTAACCCTAAAATATCGCTTATTTTCATAGAAATCCCTGTTTTTAACCCAAAAATATCGCTTTTTTCATAGAAATCCCTGTTCTTAACCCAAAAATATCGCTTATTTTCATCAAAATCCCTGTTTTTCCCCAAAAATATCGCTTATTTTCATAGAAATCCCTGTTTTTAACCCTAAAATATCGCTTATTTTCAGCGAAATCCCTGTTTTTAACTCAAAAATATCGCTTATTTTCATCGAAATCCCTGTTTTTAACCTTAAATATCGCTTATTTTCATAGAAATCCCTGTTTTTCCCCTAAAATATCGCTTATTTTCATAGAAATCCCTGTTTTTAACCCTAAAATATCGCTTATTTTCATAGAAATCCCTGTTTTTAACCTAAAATATCGCTTATTTTCATAGAAATCCCTGTTTTTAACCTTAAATATCGCTTATTTTCATAGAAATCCCTGTTTTTAACCCTAAAATATCGCTTATTTTCATAGAAATCCTTGTTTTTAACCCAAAAATATCGCTTATTTTCATAGAAATCCCTGTTTTTCCCCTTAAATATCGCTTATTTTCATAGAAATCCCTGTTTTTAACCTAAAATATCGCTTATTTTCATAGAAATCCCTGTTTTTCCCCTAAAATATCGCTTATTTTCATGGAAATCCCTGTTTTTCCCCTAAAATATCGCTTATTTTCATAGAAATCCCTGTTTTTAACCCAAAAATATCGCTTATTTTCATGGAAATCCCTGCTTTTCCCCTTAAATATCGCTTATTTTCATAGAAATCCCTGTTTTTAACCCAAAAATATCGCTTATTTTCATAGAAATCCCTGTTTTTAACCCAAAAATATCGCTTATTTTCATAGAAATCCCTGTTTTTCCCCTAAAATATCGCTTATTTTCATAGAAATCCCTGTTTTTAAACCAAAAATATCGCTTATTTTCATGGAAATCCCTGTTTTTACCCTTAAATATCGCTTATTTTCATCGAAATCCCAGTTTTTCCCTAAAATATCGCTTATTTTCATAGAAATCCCTGTTTTTCCCCTAGAATATCGCTTATTTTCATCCAAATCCCTGTTTTTAACCTTAAATATTGCTTATTTTCATAGAAATCCCTGTTTTTCCCCTTAAATATCGCTTATTTTCATAGAAATCCCTGTTTTTAACCTTAAATATCGCTTATTTTCATAGAAATCCCTGTTTTTAACCCTAAAATATCGCTTATTTTCATTGAAATCCCTGTTTTTAACCCTAAAATATCGCTTATTTTCATCGAAATCCCTGTTTTTCCCCTAAAATATCGCTTATTTTCATAGAAATCCCTGTTTTTCCCCTAGAATATCGCTTATTTTCATCGAAATCCCTGTTTTTAACTCAAAAATATCGCTTATTTTCATAGAAATCCCCGTTTTTAACCCAAAAATATCGCTTATTTTCATAGAAATCCCTGTTTTTAACCCTAAAATATCGCTTATTTTCATAGAAATCCCTGTTTTTAACCCAAAAATATCGCTTATTTTCATGGAAATCCCTGTTTTTAAACCAAAAATATCGCTTATTTTCATAGAAATCCCTATTTTTCCCGTAAAATATCGCTTATTTTCATAGAAATCCCTGTTTTTAACCTTAAATATCGCTTATTTTCATAGAAATCCCTGTTTTTCCCCTAAAATATCGCTTATTTTCATAGAAATCCTTGTTTTTAACCCAAAAATATCGCTTATTTTCATAGAAATCCCTGTTTTTAACCTAAAATATCGCTTATTTTCATAGAAACCCGTGTTTTTAACCTACAATATCGCTTATTTTCATAGAAATCCCTGTTTTTAACCTTAAATATTGCTTATTTTCATAGAAATCCCTGTTTTTAACCCAAAAATATCGCTTTTTTCATAGAAATCCCTGTTCTTAACCCAAAAATATCGCTTATTTTCATAGAAATCCCTGTTTTTCCCCTAAAATATCGCTTATTTTCATAGAAATCCCTGTTTTTAACCCTAAAATATCGCTTATTTTCATCGAAATCCCTGTTTTTAACCCAAAAATATCGCTTATTTTCATAGAAATCCCTGTTTTTAACCTAAAATATCGCTTATTTTCATAGAAATCCCTGTTTTTAACCCAAAAATATCGCTTATTTTCATCGAAATCCCTGTTTTTAACCTTAAATATCGCTTATTTTCATAGAAATCCCTGTTTTTAACCCAAAAATATCGCTTATTTTCTAAGAAATCCCTGTTTTTAACCCTAAAATATCACTTATTTTCATAGAAATCCCTGTTTTTCCCCTACAATATCGCTTATTTTCATAGAAATCCCTGTTTTTCCCCTAAAATATCGCTTATTTTCATAGAAATACCTGATTTTCCCCTTAAATATCGCTTATTTTCATCCAAATCCCTGTTTTTAACCTTAAATATTGCTTATATTCATAGAAATCCCTGTTTTTCCCCTTAAATATCGCTTATTTTCATCGAAATCCCTGTTTTTAACCCTAAAATATCGCTTATTTTCATAGAAATCCCTGTGTTTAACCCAAAAATATCGCTTATTTTCATAGAAATCCCTGTTTTTAACCCTAAAATATCGCTTATTTTCATAGAAATCCCTGTTTTTAACCCAAAAATATCGCTTTTTTCATAGAAATCCCTGTTCTTAACCCAAAAATATCGCTTATTTTCATCAAAATCCCTGTTTTTCCCCAAAAATATCGCTTATTTTCATAGAAATCCCTGTTTTTAACCCTAAAATATCGCTTATTTTCAGCGAAATCCCTGTTTTTAACTCAAAAATATCGCTTATTTTCATCGAAATCCCTGTTTTTAACCTTAAATATCGCTTATTTTCATAGAAATCCCTGTTTTTAACCCTAAAATATCGCTTATTTTCATAGAAAACCCTGTTTTTAACCTAAAATATCACTTATTTTCATAGAAATCCCTGTTTTTCCCCTACAATATCGCTTATTTTCATAGAAATCCCTGTTTTTCCCCTAAAATATCGCTTATTTTCATAGAAATCCCTGTTTTTAACCCTAAAATATCGCTTATTTTCATCCAAATCCCTGTTTTTAACCTTAAATATTGCTTATATTCATAGAAATCCCTGTTTTTCCCCTAAAATATCGCTTATATTCATAGAAATCCCTGTTTTTAACCCTAAAATATCGCTTATTTTCATAGAAATCCCTGTGTTTAACCCAAAAATATCGCTTATTTTCATAGAAATCCCTGTTTTTATCCCAAAAATATCGCTTATTTTCATAGAAATCCCTGTTTTTAACCTAAAATATAGCTTTTTTTCATAGAAATCCCTGTTTTTCCCCTAAAATATCGCTTATTTTCATCAAAATCCCTGTTTTTAACCCTAAAATATCGCTTATTTTCATATAAATCCCTGTTTTTAACCCAAAAATATCGCTTATTTTCATGGAAATCCCTGTTTTTCCCCTAAAATATCGCTTATTTTCATGGAAATCCCTGTTTTTAACGCAAAAATATCGCTTATTTTCATGGAAATCCCTGTTTTTTTCCCCTAAAATATTGCTTATTTTCATAGAAATCCCTGTTTTTAACCCAAAAATATCGCTTATTTTCATCGAAATCCCTGTTTTTAACCTTAAATATTGCCTATTTTCATGGAAATCCCTGTTTTTAACCTTAAATATCGCTTATTTTCATAGAAATCCCTGTTTTTAAACCAAAAATATTGATTATTTTCATAGAAATCCCTGTTTTTCCCCTAAAATATCGCTTATTTTCATGGAAATCCCTGTTTTTAACCCAAAAATATCGCTTATTTTCATAGAAATCCCTGTTTTTAAACCCAAAAATATCGCTTATTTTCATCGAAATCCCTGTTTTTCCCCTTAAATATCGCTTATTTTCATCGAAATCCCTGTTTTTAACCTTAAATATTGCTTATTTTCATAGAAATCCCTGTTTTTAACCCTAAAATATCGCTTATTTTCATAGAAATCCCTGTTTTTAACCCAAAAATATCGCTTATTTTCATAGAAATCCCTGTTTTTCCCCTAAAATATCGCTTATTTTCATAGAAATCCCTGTTTTTCCCCTAAAATATCGCTTATTTTCATAGAAATCCCTGTTTTTAACCCTAAAATATCGCTTATTTTCATAGAAATCCCTGTTTTTAACCTAAAATATCGCTTATTTTCATAGAAATCCCTGTTTTTAACCCAAAAATATCGCTTATTTTCATCGAAATCCCTGTTTTTAACCTTAAATATCGCTTATTTTCATAGAAATCCCTGTTTTTAACCCAAAAATATCGCTTATTTTCTAAGAAATCCCTGTTTTTAACCCTAAAATATCACTTATTTTCATAGAAATCCCTGTTTTTCCCCTACAATATCGCTTATTTTCATAGAAATCCCTGTTTTTCCCCTAAAATATCGCTTATTTTCATAGAAATACCTGATTTTCCCCTTAAATATCGCTTATTTTCATCCAAATCCCTGTTTTTAACCTTAAATATTGCTTATATTCATAGAAATCCCTGTTTTTCCCCTTAAATATCGCTTATTTTCATCGAAATCCCTGTTTTTAACCCTAAAATATCGCTTATTTTCATAGAAATCCCTGTGTTTAACCCAAAAATATCGCTTATTTTCATAGAAATCCCTGTTTTTAACCCTAAAATATCGCTTATTTTCATAGAAATCCCTGTTTTTAACCCAAAAATATCGCTTTTTTCATAGAAATCCCTGTTCTTAACCCAAAAATATCGCTTATTTTCATCAAAATCCCTGTTTTTCCCCTAAAATATCGCTTATTTTCATAGAAATCCCTGTTTTTAACCCTAAAATATCGCTTATTTTCATCGAAATCCCTGTTTTTAACCCAAAAATATCGCTTATTTTCATAGAAATCCCTGTTTTTAACCTAAAATATCGCTTATTTTCATAGAAATCCCTGTTTTTAACTCAAAAATATCGCTTATTTTCATCGAAATCCCTGTTTTTAACCTTAAATATCGCTTATTTTCATAGAAATCCCTGTTTTTAACCCTAAAATATCGCTTATTTTCATAGAAAACCCTGTTTTTAACCTAAAATATCACTTATTTTCATAGAAATCCCTGTTTTTCCCCTACAATATCGCTTATTTTCATAGAAATCCCTGTTTTTCCCCTAAAATATCGCTTATTTTCATAGAAATCCCTGTTTTTAACCCTAAAATATCGCTTATTTTCATCCAAATCCCTGTTTTTAACCTTAAATATTGCTTATATTCATAGAAATCCCTGTTTTTCCCCTAAAATATCGCTTATATTCATAGAAATCCCTGTTTTTAACCCTAAAATATCGCTTATTTTCATAGAAATCCCTGTGTTTAACCCAAAAATATCGCTTATTTTCATAGAAATCCCTGTTTTTATCCCAAAAATATCGCTTATTTTCATAGAAATCCCTGTTTTTAACCTAAAATATAGCTTTTTTTCATAGAAATCCCTGTTTTTCCCCTAAAATATCGCTTATTTTCATCAAAATCCCTGTTTTTAACCCTAAAATATCGCTTATTTTCATAGAAATCCCTGTTTTTAACCCAAAAATATCGCTTATTTTCATGGAAATCCCTGTTTTTCCCCTAAAATATCGCTTATTTTCATAGAAATCCCTGTTTTTAACGCAAAAATATCGCTTATTTTCATGGAAATCCCTGTTTTTTTCCCCTAAAATATTGCTTATTTTCATAGAAATCCCTGTTTTTAACCCAAAAATATCGCTTATTTTCATCGAAATCCCTGTTTTTAACCTTAAATATTGCCTATTTTCATGGAAATCCCTGTTTTTAACCTTAAATATCGCTTATTTTCATAGAAATCCCTGTTTTTAAACCAAAAATATTGCTTATTTTCATAGAAATCCCTGTTTTTCCCCTAAAATATCGCTTATTTTCATAGAAATCCCTGTTTTTAACCTTAAATATCGCTTATTTTCATAGAAATCCCTGTTTTTAAACCCAAAAATATCGCTTATTTTCATCGAAATCCCTGTTTTTCCCCTTAAATATCGCTTATTTTCATCGAAATCCCTGTTTTTAACCTTAAATATTGCTTATTTTCATAGAAATCCCTGTTTTTAACCCTAAAATATCGCTTATTTTCATAGAAATCCCTGTTTTTAACCCAAAAATATCGCTTATTTTCATAGAAATCCCTGTTTTTCCCCTAAAATATCGCTTATTTTCATAGAAATCCCTGTTTTTCCCCTAAAATATCGCTTATTTTCATAGAAATCCCTGTTTTTAACCCTAAAATATCGCTTATTTTCATAGAAATCCCTGTTTTTAACCTAAAATATCGCTTATTTTCATAGAAATCCCTGTTTTTAACCTTAAATATCGCTTATTTTCATAGAAATCCCTGTTTTTAACCCTAAAATATCGCTTATTTTCATAGAAATCCTTGTTTTTAACCCAAAAATATCGCTTATTTTCATAGAAATCCCTGTTTTTCCCCTTAAATATCGCTTATTTTCATAGAAATCCCTGTTTTTAACCTAAAATATCGCTTATTTTCATAGAAATCCCTGTTTTTCCCCTTAAATATCGCTTATTTTCATAGAAATCCCTGTTTTTAACCTAAAATATCGCTTATTTTCATAGAAATCCCTGTTTTTAACCCAAAAATATCGCTTATTTTCATGGAAATCCCTGCTTTTCCCCTTAAATATCGCTTATTTTCATAGAAATCCCTGTTTTTAACCCAAAAATATCGCTTATTTTCATAGAAATCCCTGTTTTTAACCCAAAAATATCGCTTATTTTCATAGAAATCCCTGTTTTTCCCCTAAAATATCGCTTATTTTCATAGAAATCCCTGTTTTTAAACCAAAAATATCGCTTATTTTCATGGAAATCCCTGTTTTTAACCTTAAATATCGCTTATTTTCATCGAAATCCCAGTTTTTCCCTAAAATATCGCTTATTTTCATAGAAATCCCTGTTTTTCCCCTAGAATATCGCTTATTTTCATCCAAATCCCTGTTTTTAACCTTAAATATTGCTTATTTTCATAGAAATCCCTGTTTTTCCCCTAAAATATCGCTTATTTTCATAGAAATCCCTGTTTTTAACCTTAAATATCGCTTATTTTCATAGAAATCCCTGTTTTTAACCCTAAAATATCGCTTATTTTCATTGAAATCCCTGTTTTTAACCCTAAAATATCGCTTATTTTCATCGAAATCCCTGTTTTTCCCCTAAAATATCGCTTATTTTCATAGAAATCCCTGTTTTTCCCCTAGAATATCGCTTATTTTCATCGAAATCCCTGTTTTTAACTCAAAAATATCGCTTATTTTCATAGAAATCCCTGTTTTTAACCTTAAATATCGCTTATTTTCATAGAAATCCCTGTTTTTAACCCAAAAATATCGCTTATTTTCATAGAAATCCTTGTTTTTAACCCAAAAATATCGCTTATTTTCATAGAAATCCCTGTTTTTAACCTAAAATATCGCTTATTTTCATAGAAACCCGTGTTTTTTACCTACAATATCGCTTATTTTCATAGAAATCCCTGTTTTTAACCTTAAATATTGCTTATTTTCATAGAAATCCCTGTTTTTAACCCAAAAATATCGCTTTTTTCATAGAAATCCCTGTTCTTAACCCAAAAATATCGCTTATTTTCATAGAAATCCCTGTTTTTCCCCTAAAATATCGCTTATTTTCATAGAAATCCCTGTTTTTAACCCTAAAATATCGCTTATTTTCATCGAAATCCCTGTTTTTAACCCAAAAATATCGCTTATTTTCATAGAAATCCCTGTTTTTAACCTAAAATATCGCTTATTTTCATAGAAATCCCTGTTTTTAACCCAAAAATATCGCTTATTTTCATCGAAATCCCTGTTTTTAACCTTAAATATCGCTTATTTTCATAGAAATCCCTGTTTTTAACCCAAAAATATCGCTTATTTTCTAAGAAATCCCTGTTTTTAACCCTAAAATATCACTTATTTTCATAGAAATCCCTGTTTTTCCCCTACAATATCGCTTATTTTCATAGAAATCCCTGTTTTTCCCCTAAAATATCGCTTATTTTCATAGAAATACCTGATTTTCCCCTTAAATATCGCTTATTTTCATCCAAATCCCTGTTTTTAACCTTAAATATTGCTTATATTCATAGAAATCCCTGTTTTTCCCCTTAAATATCGCTTATTTTCATCGAAATCCCTGTTTTTAACCCTAAAATATCGCTTATTTTCATAGAAATCCCTGTTTTTCCCCAAAAATATCGCTTATTTTCATAGAAATCCCTGTTTTTAACCCTAAAATATCGCTTATTTTCATAGAAATCCCTGTTTTTAACCTAAAATATAGCTTTTTTTCATAGAAATCCTTGTTTTTCCCCTAAAATATCGCTTATTTTCATGGAAATCCCTGTTTTTAACCCTAAAATATCGCTTATTTTCATAGAAATCCCTGTTTTTAACCCAAAAATATCGCTTATTTTCATGGAAATCCCTGTTTTTTTCCCCTAAAATATTGCTTATTTTCATAGAAATCCCTGTTTTTAACCCAAAAATATCGCTTATTTTCATAGAAATCCCTGTTTTTAACCCAAAAATATCGCTTATTTTCATCGAAATCCCTGTTTTTAACCTTAAATATTGCCTATTTTCATGGAAATCCCTGTTTTTAACCTTAAATATCGCTTATTTTCATAGAAATCCCTGTTTTTAAACCAAAAATATCGCTTATTTTCTAAGAAATCCCTGTTTTTTCCCCAAAAATATCGCTTATTTTCATGGAAATCCCTGTTTTTAACCCAAAAATATCGCTTATTTTCATAGAAATCCCTGTTTTTAACCCAAAAATATCGCTTATTTTCATCGAAATCCCTGTTTTTCCCCTTAAATATCGCTTATTTTCATCGAAATCCCTGTTTTTAACCTTAAATATTGCTTATTTTCATAGAAATCCCTGTTTTTAACCCTAAAATATCGCTTATTTTCATAGAAATCCCTGTTTTTAACCCAAAAATATCGCTTATTTTCATAGAAATCCCTGTTTTTCCCCTAAAATATCGCTTATTTTCATAGAAATCCCTGTTTTTAACCCTAAAATATCGCTTATTTTCATAGAAATCCCTGTTTTTAACCTAAAATATCGCTTATTTTCATAGAAATCCCTGTTTTTAACCCTAAAATATCGCTTATTTTCATAGAAAACCCTGTTTTTAACCCAAAAATATCGCTTATTTTCATAGAAATCCTTGTTTTTAACCCAAAAATATCGCTTATTTTCATAGAAATCCCTGTTTTTCCCCTTAAATATCGCTTATTTTCATCAAAATCCCTGTTTTTAACCCAAAAATATCGCTTATTTTCATGGAAATCCCTGTTTTTAACCTTAAATATCGCTTATTTTCATCAAAATCCCTGTTTTTCCCCTAAAATATCGCTTATTTTCATAGAAATCCTTGTTTTTAACCCAAAAATATCGCTTATTTTCATAGAAATCCCTTTTTTTAACCTAAAATATCGCTTATTTTCATAGAAACCCGTGTTTTTAACCTACAATATCGCTTATTTTCATCAAAATCCCTGTTTTTAACCTTAAATATTGCTTATTTTCATAGAAATCCCTGTTTTTAACCCAAAAATATCGCTTTTTTCATAGAAATCCCTGTTCTTAACCCAAAAATATCGCTTATTTTCATAGAAATCCCTGTTTTTCCCCTAAAATATCGCTTATTTTCATAGAAATCCTTGTTTTTAACCCTAAAATATCGCTTATTTTCATCGAAATCCCTGTTTTTAACCCAAAAATATCGCTTATTTTCATAGAAATCCCTGTTTTTAACCTAAAATATCGCTCATTTTCATAGAAATCCCTGTTTTTAACCCAAAAATATCGCTTATTTTCATCGAAATCCCTGTTTTTAACCTTAAATATCGCTTATTTTCATAGAAATCCCTGTTTTTAACCCAAAAATATCGCTTATTTTCTAAGAAATCCCTGTTTTTAACCCTAAAATATCACTTATTTTCATAGAAATCCCTGTTTTTCCCCTACAATATCGCTTATTTTCATAGAAATCCCTGTTTTTCCCCTAAAATATCGCTTATTTTCATAGAAATACCTGATTTTCCCCTTAAATATCGCTTATTTTCATCCAAATCCCTGTTTTTAACCTTAAATATTGCTTATATTCATAGAAATCCCTGTTTTTCCCCTAAAATATCGCTTATATTCATAGAAATCCCTGTTTTTAACCCTAAAATATCGCTTATTTTCATAGAAATCCCTGTGTTTAACCCAAAAATATCGCTTATTTTCATAGAAATCCCTGTTTTTAACCCTAAAATATCGCTTATTTTCATAGAAATCCCTGTTTTTAACCTAAAATATAGCTTTTTTTCATAGAAATCCTTGTTTTTCCCCTAAAATATCGCTTATTTTCATGGAAATCCCTGTTTTTAACCCTAAAATATCGCTTATTTTCATAGAAATCCCTGTTTTTAACCCAAAAATATTGCTTATTTTCATGGAAATCCCTGTTTTTTTCCCCTAAAATATTGCTTATTTTCATAGAAATCCCTGTTTTTAACCCAAAAATATCGCTTATTTTCATAGAAATCCCTGTTTTTAACCCAAAAATATCGCTTATTTTCATCGAAATCCCTGTTTTTAACCTTAAATATTGCCTATTTTCATGGAAATCCCTGTTTTTAACCTTAAATATCGCTTATTTTCATAGAAATCCCTGTTTTTAAACCAAAAATATCGCTTATTTTCTAAGAAATCCCTGTTTTTTCCCCAAAAATATCGCTTATTTTCATGGAAATCCCTGTTTTTAACCCAAAAATATCGCTTATTTTCATAGAAATCCCTGTTTTTAACCCAAAAATATCGCTTATTTTCATCGAAATCCCTGTTTTTCCCCTTAAATATCGCTTATTTTCATCGAAATCCCTGTTTTTAACCTTAAATATTGCTTATTTTCATAGAAATCCCTGTTTTTAACCCTAAAATATCGCTTATTTTCATAGAAATCCCTGTTTTTAACCCAAAAATATCGCTTATTTTCATAGAAATCCCTGTTTTTCCCCTAAAATATCGCTTATTTTCATAGAAATCCCTGTTTTTAACCCTAAAATATCGCTTATTTTCATAGAAATCCCTGTTTTTAACCTAAAATATCGCTTATTTTCATAGAAATCCCTGTTTTTAACCTTAAATATCGCTTATTTTCATAGAAATCCCTGTTTTTAACCCAAAAATATCGCTTATTTTCATAGAAATCCTTGTTTTTAACCCAAAAATATCGCTTATTTTCATAGAAATCCCTGTTTTTCCCCTTAAATATCGCTTATTTTCATGGAAATCCCTGTTTTTAACCCAAAAATATCGCTTATTTTCATGGAAATCCCTGTTTTTAACCTTAAATATCGCTTATTTTCATCAAAATCCCTGTTTTTCCCCTTAAATATCGCTTATTTTCATAGAAATCCTTGTTTTTAACCCAAAAATATCGCTTATTTTCATAGAAATCCCTGTTTTTAACCTAAAATATCGCTTATTTTCATAGAAATCCCTGTTTTTAACCTACAATATCGCTTATTTTCATGGAAATCCCTGTTTTTAACCTTAAATATCGCTTATTTTCATAGAAATCCCTGTTTTTAACCCAAAAATATCGCTTTTTTCATAGAAATCCCTGTTCTCAACCCAAAAATATCGCTTATTTTCATAGAAATCCCTGTTTTTCCCCTAAAATATCGCTTATTTTCATGGAAATCCCTGTTTTTAACCCTAAAATATCGCTTATTTTCATGGAAATCCCTGTTTTTCCCCTTAAATATCGCTTATTTTCATCGAAATCCCTGTTTTTAACCCAAAAATATCGCTTATTTTCTAAGAAATCCCTGTTTTTAACCTTAAATATCGCTTATTTTCATAGAAATCCCTGTTTTTAACCCTAAAATATCGCTTATTTTCATAGAAATCCCTGTTTTTCCCCTAAAATATCGCTTATTTTCATGGAAATCCCTGTTTTTCCCCTTAAATATCGCTTATTTTCATAGAAATCCCTGTTTTTAACCATAAATATCGCTTATTTTCATAGAAATCCCTGTTTTTCCCCTAAAATATCGCTTATTTTCATACAAATCCCTGTTTTTCCCCAAAAATATCGCTTATTTTCATAGAAATACCTGATTTTCCCCTTAAATATCGCTTATTTTCATCCAAATCCCTGTTTTTAACCTTAAATATTGCTTATATTCATAGAAATCCCTGTTTTTCCCCTAAAATATCGCTTATATTCATAGAAATCCCTGTTTTTAAACCAAAAATATCGCTTATTTTCATAGAAATCCCTGTTTTTAACCTAAAATATCGCTTATTTTCATAGAAATCCCTGTTTTCAACCCTAAAATATCGCTTATTTTCATAGAAATCCCTGTTTTTAACCTAAAATATCGCTTATTTTCATAGAAATCCCTGTTTTTAACCCTAAAATATCGCTTTTTTTCATAGAAATCCCTGTTTTTCCCCTTAAATATCGCTTATTTTCATGGAAATCCCTGTTTTTAACCCTAAAATATCGCTTATTTTCATAGAAATCCCTGTTTTTAACTCAAAAATATCGCTTATTTTCATGGAAATCCCTGTTTTTCCCCTAAAATATCGCTTATTTTCATAGAAATCCCTGTTTTTAACCCTAAAATATCGCTTATTTTCATGGAAATCCCTGTTTTTAACCCAAAAATATCGCTTATTTTCATAGAAATCCCTGTTTTTCCCGTAAAATATCGCTTATTTTCATAGAAATCCCTGTTTTTAAGCCTAAAATATCGCTTATTTTCATAGAAATCCCTGTTTTTCCCCTTAAATATCGCTTATTTTCATAGAAATCCTTGTTTTTAACCCAAAAATATCGCTTATTTTCATAGAAATCCCTGTTTTTAACCTAAAATATCGCTTATTTTCATAGAAATCCCTGTTTTTAACCCTAAAATATCGCTTATTTTCATAGAAATCCCTGTTTTTAAACCAAAAATATCGCTTATTTTCTAAGAAATCCCTGTTTTTCCCCTTAAATATCGCTTATTTTCATGGAAATCCCTGTTTTTAACCCAAAAATATCGCTTATTTTCATAGAAATCCCTGTTTTTAACCCAAAAATATCGCTTATTTTCATCGAAATCCCTGTTTTTCCCCTTAAATATCGCTTATTTTCATCGAAATCCCTGTTTTTAACCTTAAATATTGCTTATTTTCATAGAAATCCCTGTTTTTAACCCTAAAATATCGCTTATTTTCATAGAAATCCCTGTTTTTAACCCAAAAATATCGCTTATTTTCATAGAAATCCCTGTTTTTCCCCTAAAATATCGCTTATTTTCATAGAAATCCTTGTTTTTAACCCTAAAATATCGCTTATTTTCATAGAAATCCCTGTTTTTAACCTAAAATATCGCTTATTTTCATAGAAATCCCTGTTTTTAACCTTAAATATCGCTTATTTTCATAGAAATCCCTGTTTTTAACCCAAAAATATCGCTTATTTTCATAGAAATCCTTGTTTTTAACCCAAAAATATCGCTTATTTTCATAGAAATCCCTGTTTTTCCCCTAAAATATCGCTTATTTTCATCAAAATCCCTGTTTTTAACCCAAAAATATCGCTTATTTTCATGGAAATCCCTGTTTTTAACCTTAAATATCGCTTATTTTCATCAAAATCCCTGTTTTTCCCCTTAAATATCGCTTATTTTCATAGAAATCCTTGTTTTTAACCCAAAAATATCGCTTATTTTCATAGAAATCCCTTTTCTTAACCTAAAATATCGCTTATTTTCATAGAAACCCGTGTTTTTAACCTACAATATCGCTTATTTTCATCAAAATCCCTGTTTTTAACCTTAAATATTGCTTATTTTCATAGAAATCCCTGTTTTTAACCCAAAAATATCGCTTTTTTCATAGAAATCCCTGTTCTTAACCCAAAAATATCGCTTATTTTCATAGAAATCCCTGTTTTTCCCCTAAAATATCGCTTATTTTCATAGAAATCCTTGTTTTTAACCCTAAAATATCGCTTATTTTCATCGAAATCCCTGTTTTTAACCCAAAAATATCGCTTATTTTCATAGAAATCCCTGTTTTTAACCTAAAATATCGCTCATTTTCATAGAAATCCCTGTTTTTAACCCAAAAATATCGCTTATTTTCATCGAAATCCCTGTTTTTAACCTTAAATATCGCTTATTTTCATAGAAATCCCTGTTTTTAACCCAAAAATATCGCTTATTTTCTAAGAAATCCCTGTTTTTAACCCTAAAATATCACTTATTTTCATAGAAATCCCTGTTTTTCCCCTAAAATATCGCTTATTTTCATAGAAATACCTGATTTTCCCCTTAAATATCGCTTATTTTCATCCAAATCCCTGTTTTTAACCTTAAATATTGCTTATATTCATAGAAATCCCTGTTTTTCCCCTAAAATATCGCTTATATTCATAGAAATCCCTGTTTTTAACCCTAAAATATCGCTTATTTTCATAGAAATCCCTGTGTTTAACCCAAAAATATCGCTTATTTTCATAGAAATCCCTGTTTTTAACCCTAAAATATCGCTTATTTTCATAGAAATCCCTGTTTTTAACCTAAAATATAGCTTTTTTTCATAGAAATCCTTGTTTTTCCCCTAAAATATCGCTTATTTTCATGGAAATCCCTGTTTTTAACCCTAAAATATCGCTTATTTTCATAGAAATCCCTGTTTTTAACCCAAAAATATCGCTTATTTTCATGGAAATCCCTGTTTTTTTCCCCTAAAATATTGCTTATTTTCATAGAAATCCCTGTTTTTAACCCAAAAATATCGCTTATTTTCATAGAAATCCCTGTTTTTAACCCAAAAATATCGCTTATTTTCATCGAAATCCCTGTTTTTAACCTTAAATATTGCCTATTTTCATGGAAATCCCTGTTTTTAACCTTAAATATCGCTTATTTTCATAGAAATCCCTGTTTTTAAACCAAAAATATCGCTTATTTTCTAAGAAATCCCTGTTTTTTCCCCAAAAATATCGCTTATTTTCATGGAAATCCCTGTTTTTAACCCAAAAATATCGCTTATTTTCATAGAAATCCCTGTTTTTTCCCCAAAAATATCGCTTATTTTCATCGAAATCCCTGTTTTTCCCCTTAAATATCGCTTATTTTCATCGAAATCCCTGTTTTTAACCTTAAATATTGCTTATTTTCATAGAAATCCCTGTTTTTAACCCTAAAATATCGCTTATTTTCATAGAAATCCCTGTTTTTAACCCAAAAATATCGCTTATTTTCATAGAAATCCCTGTTTTTAACTCAAAAATATCGCTTATTTTCATAGAAATCCCTGTTTTTAACCCTAAAATATCGCTTATTTTCATAGAAATCCTGTTTTTAACCCAAAAATATCGCTTATTTTCATAGAAATCCCTGTTTTTAACCTAAAATATCGCTCATTTTCATAGAAATCCCTGTTTTTAACCCAAAAATATCGCTTATTTTCATCGAAATCCCTGTTTTTAACCTTAAATATCGCTTATTTTCATAGAAATCCCTGTTTTTAACCCAAAAATATCGCTTATTTTCTAAGAAATCCCTGTTTTTAACCCTAAAATATCACTTATTTTCATAGAAATCCCTGTTTTTCCCCTAAAATATCGCTTATTTTCATAGAAATACCTGATTTTCCCCTTAAATATCGCTTATTTTCATCCAAATCCCTGTTTTTAACCTTAAATATTGCTTATATTCATAGAAATCCCTGTTTTTCCCCTAAAATATCGCTTATATTCATAGAAATCCCTGTTTTTAACCCTAAAATATCGCTTATTTTCATAGAAATCCCTGTGTTTAACCCAAAAATATCGCTTATTTTCATAGAAATCCCTGTTTTTAACCCTAAAATATCGCTTATTTTCATAGAAATCCCTGTTTTTAACCTAAAATATAGCTTTTTTTCATAGAAATCCTTGTTTTTTCCCCTAAAATATCGCTTATTTTCATGGAAATCCCTGTTTTTAACCCCAAAATATCGCTTATTTTCATAGAAATCCCTGTTTTTAACCCAAAAATATCGCTTATTTTCATGGAAATCCCTGTTTTTTTCCCCTAAAATATTGCTTATTTTCATAGAAATCCCTGTTTTTAACCCAAAAATATCGCTTATTTTCATAGAAATCCCTGTTTTTAACCCAAAAATATCGCTTATTTTCATCGAAATCCCTGTTTTTAACCTTAAATATTGCCTATTTTCATGGAAATCCCTGTTTTTAACCTTAAATATCGCTTATTTTCATAGAAATCCCTGTTTTTAAACCAAAAATATCGCTTATTTTCTAAGAAATCCCTGTTTTTTCCCCAAAAATATCGCTTATTTTCATGGAAATCCCTGTTTTTAACCCAAAAATATCGCTTATTTTCATAGAAATCCCTGTTTTTTCCCCAAAAATATCGCTTATTTTCATCGAAATCCCTGTTTTTCCCCTTAAATATCGCTTATTTTCATCGAAATCCCTGTTTTTAACCTTAAATATTGCTTATTTTCATCGAAATCCCTGTTTTTCCCCTTAAATATCGCTTATTTTCATCGAAATCCCTGTTTTTAACCTTAAATATCGCTTATTTTCATCGAAATCCCTGTTTTTCCCCTTAAATATCGCTTATTTTCATAGAAATCCCTGTTTTTAACCCAAAAATATCGCTTATTTTCATAGAAATCCCTGTTTTTAACTCAAAAATATCGCTTATTTTCATAGAAATCCCTGTTTTTAACCCTAAAATATCGCTTATTTTCATAGAAATCCCTGTTTTTAACCTAAAATATCGCTTATTTTCATAGAAATCCCTGTTTTTAACCTTAAATATCGCTTATTTTCATAGAAATCCCTGTTTTTAACCCAAAAATATCGCTTATTTTCATAGAAATCCTTGTTTTTAACCCAAAAATATCGCTTATTTTCATAGAAATCCCTGTTTTTCCCCTTAAATATCGCTTATTTTCATCAAAATCCCTGTTTTTAACCCAAAAATATCGCTTATTTTCATGGAAATCCCTGATTTTAACCTTAAATATCGCTTATTTTCATCAAAATCCCTGTTTTTCCCCTTAAATATCGCTTATTTTCATAGAAATCCTTGTTTTTAACCCAAAAATATCGCTTATTTTCATAGAAATCCCTGTTTTTAACCTAAAATATCGCTTATTTTCATAGAAATCCCTGTTTTTAACCTACAATATCGCTTATTTTCATCAAAATCCCTGTTTTTAACCTTAAATATCGCTTATTTTCATAGAAATCCCTGTTTTTAACCCAAAAATATCGCTTTTTTCATAGAAATCCCCGTTCTCAACCCAAAAATATCGCTTATTTTCATAGAAATCCCTGTTTTTCCCCTAAAATATCGCTTATTTTCATGGAAATCCCTGTTTTTAACCCTAAAATATCGCTTATTTTCATGGAAATCCCTGTTTTTCCCCTTAAATATCGCTTATTTTCATCGAAATCCCTGTTTTTAACCCAAAAATATCGCTTATTTTCTAAGAAATCCCTGTTTTTAACCTTAAATATCGCTTATTTTCATAGAAATCCCTGTTTTTAACCCTAAAATATCGCTTATTTTCATAGAAATCCCTGTTTTTCCCCTAAAATATCGCTTATTTTCATGGAAATCCCTGTTTTTCCCCTTAAATATCGCTTATTTTCATAGAAATCCCTGTTTTTAACCATAAATATCGCTTATTTTCATAGAAATCCCTGTTTTTTCCCCTAAAATATCGCTTATTTTCATACAAATCCCTGTTTTTCCCCAAAAATATCGCTTATTTTCATAGAAATACCTGATTTTCCCCTAAAATATCGCTTATTTTCATCCAAATCCCTGTTTTTAACCTTAAATATTGCTTATATTCATAGAAATCCCTGTTTTTCCCCTAAAATATCGCTTATATTCATAGAAATCCCTGTTTTTAAACCAAAAATATCGCTTATTTTCTAAGAAATCCCTGTTTTTAACCTAAAATATCGCTTATTTTCATAGAAATCCCTGTTTTCAACCCTAAAATATCGCTTATTTTCATAGAAATCCCTATTTTTAACCTAAAATATCGCTTATTTTCATAGAAATCCCTGTTTTTAACCCTAAAATATCGCTTTTTTTCATAGAAATCCCTGTTTTTCCCCTTAAATATCGCTTATTTTCATGGAAATCCCTGTTTTTAACCCTAAAATATCGCTTATTTTCATAGAAATCCCTGTTTTTAACCCAAAAATATCGCTTATTTTCATGGAAATCCCTGTTTTTCCCCTAAAATATCGCTTATTTTCATAGAAATCCCTGTTTTTAACCCTAAAATATCGCTTATTTTCATGGAAATCCCTGTTTTTAACCCAAAAATATCGCTTATTTTCATAGAAATCCCTGTTTTTCCCCTAAAATATCGCTTATTTTCATAGAAATCCCTGTTTTTAACCTTAAATATCGCTTATTTTCATAGAAATCCCTGTTTTTCCCCTTAAATATCGCTTATTTTCATAGAAATCCTTGTTTTTAACCCAAAAATATCGCTTATTTTCATAGAAATCCCTGTTTTTAACCTAAAATATCGCTTATTTTCATAGAAATCCCTGTTTTTAACCCAAAAATATCGCTTATTTTCATAGAAATCCCTGTTTTTAACTCAAAAATATCGCTTATTTTCATAGAAATCCCTGTTTTTAACCCAAAAATATCGCTTTTTTCATAGAAATCCCTGTTCTCAACCCAAAAATATCGCTTATTTTCATAGAAATCCCTGTTTTTCCCCTAAAATATCGCTTATTTTCATAGAAATCCCTGTTTTTAACCCAAAAATATCGCTTATTTTCATGGAAATCCCTGTTTTTAACCTTAAATATCGCTTATTTTCATCGAAATCCCTGTTTTTAACCCCAAAATATCGCTTATTTTCTAAGAAATCCCTGTTTTTAACCCTAAAATATCACTTATTTTCATAGAAATCCCTGTTTTTAACCTAAAATATCGCTTATTTTCATAGAAATCCCTGTTTTTAACCCAAAAATATCGCTTATTTTCATAGAAATCCCTGTTTTTAACCTTAAATATCGCTTATTTTCATAGAAATCCCTGTTTTTAACCCAAAAATATCGCTTATTTTCATAGAAATCCCTGTTTTTCCCCTAAAATATCGCTTATTTTCATGGAAATCCCTGTTTTTCCCCTTAAATATCGCTTATTTTCATAGAAATCCCTGTTTTTAACCATAAATATCGCTTATTTTCATAGAAATCCCTGTTTTTCCCCTAAAATATCGCTTATTTTCATAGAAATCCCTGTTTTTCCCCTAAAATATCGCTTATTTTCATAGAAATACCTGATTTTCCCCTTAAATATCGCTTATTTTCATCCAAATCCCTGTTTTTAACCTTAAATATTGCTTATATTCATAGAAATCCCTGTTTTTCCCCAAAAATATCGCTTATATTCATAGAAATCCCTGTTTTTAAACCAAAAATATCGCTTATTTTCATAGAAATCCCTGTTTTTAACCTAAAATATCGCTTATTTTCATAGAAATCCCTGTTTTCAACCCTAAAATATCGCTTATTTTCATAGAAATCCCTGTTTTTAACCTAAAATATCGCTTATTTTCATTGAAATCCCTGTTTTTAACCCTAAAATATCGCTTATTTTCATAGAAATCCCTGTTTTTCCCCTTAAATATCGCTTATTTTCATGGAAATCCCTGTTTTTAACCCTAAAATATCGCTTATTTTCATAGAAATCCCTGTTTTTAACCCAAAAATATCGCTTATTTTCATGGAAATCCCTGTTTTTCCCCTAAAATATCGCTTATTTTCATGGAAATCCCTGTTTTTAACGCAAAAATATCGCTTATTTTCATGGAAATCCCTGTTTTTAAACCAAAAATATCGCTTATTTTCATAGAAATCCCTGTTTTTAACCCAAAAATATCGCTTATTTTCATAGAAATCCCTGTTTTTAACCCTAAAATATCGCTTATTTTCATGGAAATCCCTGTTTTTAACCTTAAATATTGCTTATTTTCATGGAAATCCCTGTTTTTAACCTTAAATATCGCTTATTTTCATAGAAATCCCTGTTTTTAAACCAAAAATATCGCTTATTTTCTAAGAAATCCCTGTTTTTCCCCTAAAATATCGCTTATTTTCATGGAAATCCCTGTTTTTAACCCAAAAATATCGCTTATTTTCATCGAAATCCCTGTTTTTAACCCAAAAATATCGCTTATTTTCATCGAAATCCCTGTTTTTCCCCTTAAATATCGCTTATTTTCATCAAAATCCCTGTTTTTAACCTTAAATATTGCTTATTTTCATAGAAATCCCTGTTTTTCCCCTAAAATATCGCTTATTTTCATAGAAATCCCTGTTTTTCCCCTAAAATATCGCTTATTTTCATAGAAATCCCTGTTTTTAACCCTAAAATATCGCTTATTTTCATAGAAATCCCTGTTTTTAACCCTAAAATATTGCTTATTTTCATAGAAATCCCTGTTTTTCCCCTTTATATATTGCTTATTTTCATCAAAATCCCTGTTTTTAACCCAAAAATATCGCTTATTTTCATGGAAATCCCTGTTTTTAACCCAAAAATATCACTTATTTTCATAGAAATCCCTGTTTTTCCCCTAAAATATCGCTTATTTTCATCAAAATCCCTGTTTTTAACCCAAAAATATCGCTTATTTTCATAGAAATCCCTGTTTTTCCCAAAAAATATCGCTTATTTTCATGGAAATCCCTGTTTTTAACGCAAAAATATCGCTTATTTTCATGGAAATCCCTGTTTTTAACCCAAAAATATCGCTTATTTTCATAGAAATCCCTGTTTTTAACCCAAAAATATCGCTTATTTTCATAGAAATCCCTGTTTTTAACCCAAAAATATCGCTTATTTTCATAGAAATCCCTGTTTTTAACCTTAAATATTGCTTATTTTCATGGAAATCCCTGTTTTTAACCTTAAATATCGCTTATTTTCATAGAAATCCCTGTTATTAAACCAAAAATATTGCTTATTTTCATAGAAATCCCTGTTTTTAACCTAAAATATCGCTTATTTTCATCGAAATCCCTGTTTTTAACCCTAAAATATCGCTTATTTTCATAGAAATCCCTGTTTTTTAACCCAAAAATATCGCTTATTTTCATCGAAATCCCTGTTTTTCCCCATAAATATCGCTTATTTTCATCAAAATACCTGTTTTTAATCTAAAATATCGCTTATTTTCATAGAAATCCCTGTTTTTAACCCAAAAATATCGCTTATTTTCATAGAAATCCTTGTTTTTAACGCAAAAATATCGCTTATTTTCATAGAAATCCCTGTTTTTCCCCTTAAATATCGCTTATTTTCATAGAAACCCGTGTTTTTATCCTAAAATATCGCTTATTTTCATGGAAATCCCTGTTTTTAACCTTAAATATTGCTTATTTTCATAGAAATCCCTGTTTTTAAGCCTAAAATATCGCTTATTTTCATAGAAATCCCTGTTTTTAACCCAAAAATATCGCTTATTTTCATGGAAATCCCTGTTTTTAACCCAAAAATATCGCTTATTTTCATAGAAATCCCTGTTTTTAACCCAAAAATATCGCTTATTTTCATAGAAATCCCTGTTTTTAACCCAAAAATATCGCTTATTTTCATGGAAATCCCTGTTTTTAACCCTAAAATATCGCTTATTTTCATAGAAATCCCTGTTTTTCCCCTAAAATATCGCTTATTTTCATGGAAATCCCTGTTTTTAACCCAAAAATATCGCTTATTTTCATAGAAATCCCTGTTTTTCCCCTAAAATATCGCTTATTTTCATGGAAATCCCTGTTTTTCCCAAAAATATCGCTTATTTTCATAGAAATCCCTGTTTTTAACCCAAAAATATCGCTTATTTTCATGGAAACCCGTGTTTTTAACCCAAAAATATCGCTTATTTTCATGGTAATCCCTGTTTTTTCCCAAAAATATCGCTTATTTTCATAGAAATCCCTGTTTTTCCCTTAAAATATCGCATATTTTCATGGAAATCCCTGTTTTTAACCCTAAAATATCGCTTATTTTCATGGAAATCCCTGTTTTTAACCCAAAAATATCGCTTATTTTCATAGAAATCCTTGTTTTTCCCCTAAAATATCGCTTATTTTCATCAAAGTCTGTGTTTTTAACCCAAAAATATTGCTTATTTTCATAGAAATCCCTGTTTTTCCCCTAAAATATCGCTTATTTTCATGGAAATCCCTGTTTTTAACCCAAAAATATCGCTTATTTTCATAGAAATCCCTGTTTTTAACCCAAAAATATCGCTTATTTTCATAGAAATCCCTGTTTTTAACCCAAAAATATCGCTTATTTTCATAGAAATCCCTGTTTTTCCCCTAAAATATCGCTTATTTTCATCAAAATCCCTGTTTTTAACCCAAAAATATCGCTTATTTTCATAGAAATCCCTGTTTTTCCCCTAAAATATCGCTTATTTTCATAGAAATCCCTTTTTTTAACCTAAAATATCGCTTATTTTCATAGAAATCCCTGTTTTTAACCCTAAAATATCGCTTATTTTCATAGAAATCCCTGTTTTTAACCTTAAATATCGCTTATTTTCATAGAAATCCCTGTTTTTAACCCAAAAATATCGCTTATTTTCATAGAAATCCTTGTTTTTAACGCAAAAATATCGCTTATTTTCATAGAAATCCCTGTTTTTCCCCTTAAATATCGGTTATTTTCATAGAAATCCCTGTTTTTCCCCTTAAATATCGCTTATTTTCATCAAAATCCCTGTTTTTAACCTTAAATATTGCTTATTTTCATAGAAATCCCTGTTTTTAACCCTAAAATATCGCTTATTTTCATAGAAATCCCTGTTTTTAACCCTAAAATATCACTTATTTTCATAGAAATCCCTGTTTTTCCCCTACAATATCGCTTATTTTCATAGAAATCCCTGTTTTTAACCCAAAAATATCGCTTATTTTCATGGAAATCCCTGTTTTTAACCCAAAAATATCGCTTATTTTCATGGAAATCCCTGTTTTTAACCCAAAAATATCGCTTATTTTCATAGAAATCCCTGTTTTTCCCAAAAATATCGCTTATTTTCATAGAAATCCCTGTTTTTCCCTTAAAATATCGCTTATTTTCATGGAAATCCCTGTTTTTAACCCAAAAATATCGCTTATTTTCATGGAAATCCCTGTTTTTAACCCAAAAATATCGCTTATTTTCACAGAAATCCCTGTTTTTCCCCTAAAATATCGCTTATTTTCATGGAAATCCCTGTTTTTCCCCTTAAATATCGCCTATTTTCATCAAAATCCCTGTTTTTAACCTAAAATATCGCTTATTTTCATAGAAATCTTTGTTTTTTCCCTTAAATATCGCTTATTTTCATGGAAATCCCTGTTTTTAACCCAAAAATATCGCTTATTTTCATAGAAATCCCTGTTTTTAACCCAAAAATATCGCTTATTTTCATGGAAATCCCTGTTTTTAACCCAAAAATATCGCTTATTTTCATAGAAATCCCTGTTTTTCCCCTTAAATATCGCTTATTTTCATGGAAATCCCTGTTTTTAACCCAAAAATATCGCTTATTTTCATAGAAATCCCTGTTTTTAACCCAAAAATATCGCTTATTTTCATAGAAATCCCTGTTTTTAACCCAAAAATATCGCTTATTTTCATGGAAATCCCTGTTTTTAACCCAAAAATATCGCTTATTTACATGGAAATCCCTGTTTTTAACCCAAAAATATCGCTTATTTTCATAGAAATCCCTGTTTTTCCCCTTAAATATCGCTTATTTTCATGGAAATCCCTGTTTTTAACCCTAAAATATCGCTTATTTTCATAGAAATCTTTGTTTTTCCCCTAAAATATCGCTTATTTTCATGGAAATCCCTGTTTTTAACCCTAAAATATCGCTTATTTTCATAGAAATCCCTGTTTTTAACCCTAAAATATCGCTTATTTTCATAGAAATCCCTGTTTTTCCCCTAAAATATCGCTTATTTTCATAGAAATCCCTGTTTTTCCCCTAAAATATCGCTTATTTTCATAGAAATCCCTGTTTTTAACCTTAAATATCGCTTATTTTCATAGAAATCCCTGTTTTTAACCTAAAATATCGCTTATTTTCATAGAAATCCCTGTTTTTAACCCAAAAATATCGCTTATTTTCATAGAAATCCTTGTTTTTAACGCAAAAATATCGCTTATTTTCATAGAAATCCCTGTTTTTCCCCTTAAATATCGCTTATTTTCATAGAAACCCGTGTTTTTATCCTAAAATATCGCTTATTTTCATGGAAATCCCTGTTTTTAACCTTAAATATTGCTTATTTTCATAGAAATCCCTGTTTTTAAGCCTAAAATATCGCTTATTTTCATAGAAATCCCTGTTTTTAACCCAAAAATATCGCTTATTTTCATGGAAATCCCTGTTTTTAACCCAAAAATATCGCTTATTTTCATAGAAATCCCTGTTTTTAACCCAAAAATATCGCTTATTTTCATAGAAATCCCTGTTTTTAACCCAAAAATATCGCTTATTTTCATGGAAATCCCTGTTTTTAACCCTAAAATATCGCTTATTTTCATAGAAATCCCTGTTTTTCCCCTAAAATATCGCTTATTTTCATGGAAATCCCTGTTTTTAACCCAAAAATATCGCTTATTTTCATAGAAATCCCTGTTTTTCCCCTAAAATATCGCTTATTTTCATGGAAATCCCTGTTTTTCCCAAAAATATCGCTTATTTTCATAGAAATCCCTGTTTTTAACCCAAAAATATCGCTTATTTTCATGGAAATCCCTATTTTTAACCCAAAAATATCGCTTATTTTCATGGTAATCCCTGTTTTTCCCAAAAATATCGCTTATTTTCATAGAAATCCCTGTTTTTCCCTTAAAATATCGCATATTTTCATGGAAATCCCTGTTTTTAAACCCTAAAATATCGCTTATTTTCATGGAAATCCCTGTTTTTAACCCAAAAATATCGCTTATTTTCATAGAAATCCCTGTTTTTCCCCTAAAATATCGCTTATTTTCATCAAAGTCTGTGTTTTTAACCCAAAAATATCGCTTATTTTCATAGAAATCCCTGTTTTTCCCCTAAAATATCGCTTATTTTCATGGAAATCCCTGTTTTTAACCCAAAAATATCGCTTATTTTCATAGAAATCCCTGTTTTTAACCCAAAAATATCGCTTATTTTCATGGAAATCCCTGTTTTTAACCCAAAAATATCGCTTATTTTCATAGAAATCCCTGTTTTTCCCCTAAAATATCGCTTATTTTCATCAAAATCCCTGTTTTTAACCCAAAAATATCGCTTATTTTCATAGAAATCCCTGTTTTTCCCCTAAAATATCGCTTATTTTCATAGAAATCCCTGTTTTTAACCTAAAATATCGCTTATTTTCATAGAAATCCCTGTTTTTAACCTAAAATATCGCTTATTTTCATAGAAATCCCTGTTTTTAACCTTAAATATCGCTTATTTTCATAGAAATCCCTGTTTTTAACCCAAAAATATCGCTTATTTTCATAGAAATCCTTGTTTTTAACGCAAAAATATCGCTTATTTTCATAGAAATCCCTGTTTTTCCCCTTAAATATCGCTTATTTTCATAGAAATCCCTGTTTTTCCCCTTAAATATCGCTTATTTTCATCAAAATCCCTGTTTTTAACCTTAAATATTGCTTATTTTCATAGAAATCCCTGTTTTTAACCCTAAAATATCGCTTATTTTCATAGAAATCCCTGTTTTTAACCCTAAAATATCACTTATTTTCATAGAAATCCCTGTTTTTTCCCCTACAATATCGCTTATTTTCATAGAAATCCCTGTTTTTAACCCAAAAATATCGCTTATTTTCATGGAAATCCCTGTTTTTAACCCAAAAATATCGCTTATTTTCATGGAAATCCCTGTTTTTAACCCAAAAATATCGCTTATTTTCATAGAAATCCCTGTTTTTCCCAAAAATATCGCTTATTTTCATAGAAATCCCTGTTTTTCCCTTAAAATATCGCTTATTTTCATGGAAATCCCTGTTTTTAACCCAAAAATATCGCTTATTTTCATCAAAATCCCTGTTTTTAACCCAAAAATATCGCTTATTTTCATAGAAATCCCTGTTTTTAACCCTAAAATATCGCTTATTTTCATGGAAATCCCTGTTTTTTCCCCTTAAATATCGCCTATTTTCATCAAAATCCCTGTTTTTAACCTAAAATATCGCTTATTTTCATAGAAATCTTTGTTTTTTCCCTTAAATATCGCTTATTTTCATGGAAATCCCTGTTTTTAACCCAAAAATATCGCTTATTTTCATAGAAATCCCTGTTTTTAACCCAAAAATATCGCTTATTTTCATGGAAATCCCTGTTTTTAACCCAAAAATATCGCTTATTTTCATAGAAATCCCTGTTTTTCCCCTTAAATATCGCTTATTTTCATGGAAATCCCTGTTTTTAACCCTAAAATATCGCTTATTTTCATAGAAATCCCTGTTTTTAACCCAAAAATATCGCTTATTTTCATAGAAATCCCTGTTTTTAACCCAAAAATATCGCTTATTTTCATGGAAATCCCTGTTTTTAACCCAAAAATATCGCTTATTTTCATGGAAATCCCTGTTTTTAACCCAAAAATATCGCTTATTTTCATAGAAATCCCTGTTTTTCCCCTTAAATATCGCTTATTTTCATGGAAATCCCTGTTTTTAACCCTAAAATATCGCTTATTTTCATAGAAATCTTTGTTTTTCCCCTAAAATATCGCTTATTTTCATGGAAATCCCTGTTTTTAACCCAAAAATATCGCTTATTTTCATAGAAATCCCTGTTTTTCCCCTAAAATATCGCTTATTTTCATAGAAATCCCTGTTTTTTCCCTTAAATATCGGTTATTTTCCTAGAAATCCCTGTTTTTAACCCAAAAATATTGCTTATTGTCACGGAAATCCCTGTTTTTAACCCAAAAATATCGCTTATTTTCATGGAAATCCCTGTTTTTTTGGAAAAATATCGCTTATTTTCATAGAAATCCCTGTTTTTAACCCTAAAATATCGCTTATTTTCATGGAAATCCCTGTTTTTAACCCAAAAATATCGCTTATTTTCATGGAAATCCCTGTTTTTAACCCAAAAATATCGCTTATTTTCATAGAAATCCCTGTTTTTAACTCAAAAATATCGCTTATTTTCATGGAAATCCCTGTTTTTAACCCTAAAATATTGCTTATTTTCATAGAAATCCCTGTTTTTCCCCTAAAATATTGCTTATTTTCATCAAAATCCCTGTTTTTAACCCTAAAATATCGCTTATTTTCATGGAAATCCCTGTTTTTAACCCTAAAATATTGCTTATTTTCATAGAAATCCCTGTTTTTCCCCTAAAATATCGCTTATTTTCATCAAAATCCCTGTTTTTAACCCAAAAATATCGCTTATTTTCATGGAAATCCCTGTTTTTCCCCTTAAAATATCGCTTATTTTCATAGAAATCCCTGTTTTTCCCCTAAAATATCGCTTATTTTCATGGAAATCCCTGTTTTTAACCCAAAAATATCGCTTATTTTCATAGAAATCCCTGTTTTTAACCCAAAAATATCGCTTATTTTCATGGAAATCCCTGTTTTTAACCCAAAAATATCGCTTATTTTCATAGAAATCCCTGTTTTTCCCCTAAAATATCGCTTATTTTCATCAAAATCCCTGTTTTTAACCCAAAAATATCGCTTATTTTCATAGAAATCCCTGTTTTTCCCCTAAAATATCGCTTATTTTCATAGAAATCCCTGTTTTTAACCTAAAATATCGCTTATTTTCATAGAAATCCCTGTTTTTAACCTAAAATATCGCTTATTTTCATAGAAATCCCTGTTTTTAACCTTAAATATCGCTTATTTTCATAGAAATCCCTGTTTTTTAACCCAAAAATATCGCTTATTTTCATAGAAATCCTTGTTTTTAACGCAAAAATATCGCTTATTTTCATAGAAATCCCTGTTTTTCCCCTTAAATATCGCTTATTTTCATAGAAATCCCTGTTTTTTCCCCTTAAATATCGCTTATTTTCATCAAAATCCCTGTTTTTAACCTTAAATATTGCTTATTTTCATAGAAATCCCTGTTTTTAACCCTAAAATATCGCTTATTTTCATAGAAATCCCTGTTTTTTAACCCTAAAATATCACTTATTTTCATAGAAATCCCTGTTTTTCCCCTACAATATCGCTTATTTTCATAGAAATCCCTGTTTTTAACCCAAAAATATCGCTTATTTTCATGGAAATCCCTGTTTTTAACCCAAAAATATCGCTTATTTTCATGGAAATCCCTGTTTTTAACCCAAAAATATCGCTTATTTTCATAGAAATCCCTGTTTTTCCCAAAAATATCGCTTATTTTCATAGAAATCCCTGTTTTTCCCTTAAAATATCGCTTATTTTCATGGAAATCCCTGTTTTTAACCCAAAAATATCGCTTATTTTCATCAAAATCCCTGTTTTTAACCCAAAAATATCGCTTATTTTCATAGAAATCCCTGTTTTTCCCCTAAAATATCGCTTATTTTCATGGAAATCCCTGTTTTTCCCCTTAAATATCGCCTATTTTCATCAAAATCCCTGTTTTTAACCTAAAATATCGCTTATTTTCATAGAAATCTTTGTTTTTTCCCTTAAATATCGCTTATTTTCATGGAAATCCCTGTTTTTAACCCAAAAATATCGCTTATTTTCATAGAAATCCCTGTTTTTAACCCAAAAATATCGCTTATTTTCATGGAAATCCCTGTTTTTAACCCAAAAATATCGCTTATTTTCATAGAAATCCCTGTTTTTCCCCTTAAATATCGCTTATTTTCATGGAAATCCCTGTTTTTAACCCAAAAATATCGCTTATTTTCATAGAAATCCCTGTTTTTAACCCAAAAATATCGCTTATTTTCATAGAAATCCCTGTTTTTAACCCAAAAATATCGCTTATTTTCATGGAAATCCCTGTTTTTAACCCAAAAATATCGCTTATTTTCATGGAAATCCCTGTTTTTAACCCAAAAATATCGCTTATTTTCATAGAAATCCCTGTTTTTCCCCTAAAATATCGCTTATTTTCATCAAAGTCTGTGTTTTTAACCCAAAAATATCGCTTATTTTCATAGAAATCCCTGTTTTTCCCCTAAAATATCGCTTATTTTCATGGAAATCCCTGTTTTTAACCCAAAAATATCGCTTATTTTCATAGAAATCCCTGTTTTTAACCCAAAAATATCGCTTATTTTCATGGAAATCCCTGTTTTTAACCCAAAAATATCGCTTATTTTCATAGAAATCCCTGTTTTTCCCCTAAAATATCGCTTATTTTCATCAAAATCCCTGTTTTTAACCCAAAAATATCGCTTATTTTCATAGAAATCCCTGTTTTTCCCCTAAAATATCGCTTATTTTCATAGAAATCCCTGTTTTTAACCTAAAATATCGCTTATTTTCATAGAAATCCCTGTTTTTAACTTAAAATATCGCTTATTTTCATAGAAATCCCTGTTTTTAACCTTAAATATCGCTTATTTTCATAGAAATCCCTGTTTTTAACCCAAAAATATCGCTTATTTTCATAGAAATCCTTGTTTTTAACGCAAAAATATCGCTTATTTTCATAGAAATCCCTGTTTTTCCCCTTAAATATCGCTTATTTTCATAGAAATCCCTGTTTTTCCCCTTAAATATCGCTTATTTTCATCAAAATCCCTGTTTTTAACCTTAAATATTGCTTATTTTCATAGAAATCCCTGTTTTTAACCCTAAAATATCGCTTATTTTCATAGAAATCCCTGTTTTTAACCCTAAAATATCACTTATTTTCATAGAAATCCCTGTTTTTCCCCTACAATATCGCTTATTTTCATAGAAATCCCTGTTTTTAACCCAAAAATATCGCTTATTTTCATGGAAATCCCTGTTTTTAACCCAAAAATATCGCTTATTTTCATGGAAATCCCTGTTTTTAACCCAAAAATATCGCTTATTTTCATAGAAATCCCTGTTTTTCCCAAAAATATCGCTTATTTTCATAGAAATCCCTGTTTTTCCCTTAAAATATCGCTTATTTTCATCAAAATCCCTGTTTTTAACCCAAAAATATCGCTTATTTTCATCAAAATCCCTGTTTTTAACCCAAAAATATCGCTTATTTTCATAGAAATCCCTGTTTTTCCCCTTAAATATCGCCTATTTTCATCAAAATCCCTGTTTTTAACCTAAAATATCGCTTATTTTCATAGAAATCTTTGTTTTTTCCCTTAAATATCGCTTATTTTCATAGAAATCTTTGTTTTTTCCCTTAAATATCGCTTATTTTCATGGAAATCCCTGTTTTTAACCCAAAAATATCGCTTATTTTCATAGAAATCCCTGTTTTTAACCCAAAAATATCGCTTATTTTCATGGAAATCCCTGTTTTTAACCCAAAAATATCGCTTATTTTCATAGAAATCCCTGTTTTTCCCCTTAAATATCGCTTATTTTCATGGAAATCCCTGTTTTTAACCCAAAAATATCGCTTATTTTCATAGAAATCCCTGTTTTTAACCCAAAAATATCGCTTATTTTCATGGAAATCCCTGTTTTTAACCCAAAAATATCGCTTATTTTCATGGAAATCCCTGTTTTTAACCCAAAAATATCGCTTATTTTCATAGAAATCCCTGTTTTTAACCTTAAATATCGCTTATTTTCATGGAAATCCCTGTTTTTAACCCTAAAATATCGCTTATTTTCATAGAAATCTTTGTTTTTCCCCTAAAATATCGCTTATTTTCATGGAAATCCCTGTTTTTAACCCAAAAAGATCGCTTATTTTCATAGAAATCCCTGTTTTTCCCCTAAAATATCGCTTATTTTCATAGAAATCCCTGTTTTTTCCCTTAAATATCGGTTATTTTCCTAGAAATCCCTGTTTTTAACCCAAAAATATTGCTTATTGTCACGGAAATCCCTGTTTTTAACCCAAAAATATCGCTTATTTTCATGGAAATCCCTGTTTTTCCGAAAAATATCGCTTATTTTCATAGAAATCCCTGTTTTTAACCCTAAAATATCGCTTATTTTCATGGAAATCCCTGTTTTTAACCCAAAAATATTGCTTATTTTCATAGAAATCCCTGTTTTTCCCCTAAAATATTGCTTATTTTCATCAAAATCCCTGTTTTTAACCCTAAAATATCGCTTATTTTCATGGAAATCCCTGTTTTTAACCCTAAAATATTGCTTATTTTCATAGAAATCCCTGTTTTTCCCCTAAAATATCGCTTATTTTCATCAAAATCCCTGTTTTTAACCCAAAAATATCGCTTATTTTCATGGAAATCCCTGTTTTTCCCCTTAAAATATCGCTTATTTTCATAGAAATCCCTGTTTTTCCCCTAAAATATCGCTTATTTTCATGGAAATCCCTGTTTTTAACCCAAAAATATCGCTTATTTTCATAGAAATCCCTGTTTTTCTCCTAAAATATCGCTTATTTTCATAGAAATCCCTGTTTTTAACCCAAAAATATCGCTTATTTTCATGGAAATCCCTGTTTTTCCCCTTAAATATCGCCTATTTTCATCAAAATCCCTGTTTTTAACCCAAAAATAAAGCTTATTTTCATAGAAATCCCTGTTTTTCCCCAAAAATATCGCTTATTTTCATGGAAATCCCTGTTTTTTACCCAAAAATATCGCTTATTTTCATAGAAATAGAATATAGATATATATAGAATAGAATATAGAATAGAATATAGAATATATAATAGAATATAGAAATAGATATTTTAGGGTTAAAAACAGGGATTTCTATGAAAATAAGCGATATTTTTGTGTTAAAAACAGGGATTTCTATGAAAATAAGCGATATTTTTGGGTTAAAAACGTGGATTTCTATGAAAATAAGCGATATTTTTGGGTTAAAAACAGGGATTTCCATGAAAATAAGCGATATTTTTGGGTTAAAAACAGGGATTTCCATGAAAATAAGCGATATTTTTGAGTTAAAAACAAGGATTTCCATGAAAATAAGCGATATTTAAGGGGAAAAACAGGGTTTTCTATGAAAATAAGCGATATTTTTGGGTTAAAAACAGGGATTTCTATGAAAATAAGCGATATTTTAGGGGAAAAACAGGGATTTCTATGAAAACAAGCGATATTTTTGGGTTAAAAACAGGGATTTCTATGAAAATAAGCGATATATAAGGGGAAAAACAGGGATTTCGATGAAAATAAGCGATATTTTTGGGTTAAAAACAGGGATTTCTATGAAAATAAGCGATATTTTAGGTTAAAAACAGGGATTTCTATGAAAATAAGCGATATTTTAGGGGAAAAACAGGGATTTCCATGAAAATAAGCGATATTTTAGGGTTAAAAACATGGATTTCTATGAAAATAAGCGATATTTTTGGGTTAAAAACAGGGATTTCCATGAAAATAAGCGATATTTTTGGGTTAAAAACAGGGATTTCCATGAAAATAAGCGATATTTAAGGGGAAAAACAGGGATTTCCATGAAAATAATCGATATTTTTGGGTTAAAAACAGGGATTTCCATGAAAATAAGCGATATTTTAGGTTAAAAACAGGGATTTCCATGAAAATAATCGATATTTTTGGGTTAAAAACAGGAATTTCTATGAAAATAAGCAATATTTTTGGGTTAAAAACAGGGATTTCTATGAAAATAAGCGATATTTTTGGGTTAAAAACAGGGATTTCTATGAAAATAAGCGATATTTTTGAGTTAAAAACAGGGATTTCCATGAAAATAAGCGATATTTTAAGGGGAAAAACAGAGATTTCTATGAAAATAAGCGATATTTTTGGGTTAAAAACAGGGATTTCTATGAAAATAAGTGATATTTTAGGGGAAAAACAGGGATTTCTATGAAAACAAGCGATATTTTAGGGTTAAAAACAGGGATTTTGATGAAAATAAGCGACATTTTTGGGTTAAAAACAGGGATTTCGATGAAAATAAGCGATATTTTTGGGTTAAAAACAGGGATTTTGATGAAAATAAGCGATATTTTAGGTTAAAAACAGGGATTTCCATGAAAATAAGCGATATTTTTGGGTTAAAAACAGGGATTTTGATGAAAATAAGCGATATTTTAGGTTAAAAACAGGGATTTCTATGAAAATAAGCAATATTTTTGGTTTAAAAACAGGGATTTCCATGAAAATAAGCGATATTTTTGGGTTAAAAACAGGGATTTTGATGAAAATAAGCAATATATAAAGGGGAAAAACAGGGATTTCCATGAAAATAAGCGATATTTTTGGGTTAAAAACAGGGATTTCTATGAAAATAAGCGATATTTTTGAGTTAAAAACAGGGATTTCCATGAAAATAAGCGATATTTTTGGGTTAAAAACAGGGATTTCCATGAAAATAAGCAATATTTTTGGGTTAAAAACAGGGATTTCTATGAAAATAAGTGATATTTAAGGGGAAAAAACAGGGATTTCCATGAAAATAAGCGATATTTTAGGGGAAAAACAGGGATTTCCATGAAAATAAGCGATATTTTAGGGGAAAAACAGGGATTTCTATAAAAATAAGCGATATTTTTGGGGAAAAACAATGATTTCTATGAAAATAAGCGATATTTTTGGGTTAAAAACAGGGATTTCCATGAAAATAAGCGATATTTTAGGGGAAAAACAGGGATTTCGATGAAAATAAGCGATATTTTTGAGTTAAAAACAGGGATTTCCATGAAAATAAGCGATATTTTTGAGATAAAAACAAGGATTTCCATGAAAATAAGCAATATTTTAGGGGAAAAACAGGGATTTTGATGAAAATAAGCGATATTTTTGGGTTAAAAACAGGGATTTCTATGAAAATAAGCGATATTTTTGGGTTAAAAACAGGGATTTCTTAGAAAATAAGCGATATTTTAGGTTAAAAACAGGGATTTTGATGAAAATAAGCGATATTTTTGGGATAAAAACAGGGATTTCTATGAAAATAAGCAATATTTTTGGGTTAAAAACAGGGATTTCTATGAAAATAAGAGATATTTAAGGGGAAAAACAGGGATTTCTATGAAAATAAGCGATATTTTTGGGTTAAAAACAGGGATTTCCATGAAAATAATCGATATTTTAGGGTTAAAAACAGGGATTTCCATGAAAATAAGCGATATTTTAGGGTTAAAAACAGGGATTTCCATGAAAATAAGTGATATTTAAGGGAAAAAACAAAGATTTCCATGAAAATAAGCGATATTTTTGGGTTAAAAACAGGGATTTCTATGAAAATAAGTGATATTTTAGGGGAAAAACAGGGATTTCCATGAAAATAAGCGATATTTTAGGGGAAAAACAGGGATTTCTATGAAAATAAGCGATATTTTAAGGGGAAAAACAGGGATTTCTATGAAAATAAGAGATATTTTTGGGTTAAATACACGGACTTTGATGAAAATAAGCGATATTTTAGGGGAAAAACAGGGATTTCTATGAAAATAAGCGATATTTTTGGGTTAAAAACAGGGATTTCTATGAAAACAAGCGATATTTTTGGGTTAAAAACAGGGATTTCCATGAAAATAAGCGATATTTTTGGGTTAAAAACAGGGATTTTGATGAAAATAAGCGATATTTAAGGGAAAAACAGGGATTTCCATGAAAATAAGCGATATTTTTGGGATAAAAACAGGGATTTCTATGAAAATAAGCGATATTTTTGGGTTAAAAACAGGGATTTCTATGAAAATAAGCGATATTTAAGGGGAAAAACAGGGATTTCTATGAAAATAAGCGATATTTAAGGGGAAAAACAGGGATTTCCATGAAAATAAGCGATATTTTTGGGTTAAAAACAGGGATTTTGATGAAAATAAGCGATATTTAAGGGAAAAACAGGGATTTCCATGAAAATAAGCGATATTTTTGGGTTAAAAACAGGGATTTCTATGAAAATAAGCGATATTTTTGAGTTAAAAACAGGGATTTCCATGAAAATAAGCGATATTTTTGGGTTAAAAACAGGGATTTCCATGAAAATAAGCAATATTTTTGGGTTAAAAACAGGGATTTCTATGAAAATAAGCGATATTTTAAGGGGAAAAACAGGGATTTCCATGAAAATAAGCGATATTTTAGGGGAAAAACAGGGATTTCCATGAAAATAAGCGATATTTTAGGGGAAAAACAGGGATTTCCATGAAAATAAGCGATATTTTTGGGGAAAAACAATGATTTCTATGAAAATAAGCGATATTTTTGGGTTAAAAACAGGGATTTCCATGAAAATAAGCGATATTTTAGGGGAAAAACAGGGATTTCGATGAAAATAAGCGATATTTTTGAGTTAAAAACAGGGATTTCCATGAAAATAAGCGATATTTTTGAGATAAAAACAAGGATTTCCATGAAAATAAGCAATATTTTAGGGGAAAAACAGGGATTTTGATGAAAATAAGCGATATTTTTGGGTTAAAAACAGGGATTTCTATGAAAATAAGCGATATTTTTGGGTTAAAAACAGGGATTTCTTAGAAAATAAGCGATATTTTAGGTTAAAAACAGGGATTTTGATGAAAATAAGCGATATTTTTGGGATAAAAACAGGGATTTCTATGAAAATAAGCAATATTTTTGGGTTAAAAACAGGGATTTCTATGAAAATAAGAGATATTTAAGGGGAAAAACAGGGGTTTCTATGAAAATAAGCGATATTTTTGGGTTAAAAAACAGGGATTTCCATGAAAATAATCGATATTTTAGGGTTAAAAACAGGGATTTCCATGAAAATAAGCGATATTTTAGGGTTAAAAACAGGATTTCCATGAAAATAAGTGATATTTAAGGGAAAAAACAAAGATTTCCATGAAAATAAGCGATATTTTTGGGTTAAAAACAGGGATTTCTATGAAAATAAGTGATATTTTAGGGGAAAAACAGGGATTTCCATGAAAATAAGCGATATTTTAGGGGAAAAACAGGGATTTCTATGAAAATAAGCGATATTTTAAGGGGAAAAACAGGGATTTCTATGAAAATAAGAGATATTTTTGGGTTAAATACACGGACTTTGATGAAAATAAGCGATATTTTAGGGGAAAAACAGGGATTTCTATGAAAATAAGCGATATTTTTGGGTTAAAAACAGGGATTTCTATGAAAACAAGCGATATTTTTGGGTTAAAAACAGGGATTTCCATGAAAATAAGCGATATTTTTGGGTTAAAAACAGGGATTTTGATGAAAATAAGCGATATTTAAGGGAAAAACAGGGATTTCCATGAAAATAAGCGATATTTTTGGGATAAAAACAGGGATTTCTATGAAAATAAGCGATATTTTTGGGTTAAAAACAGGGATTTCTATGAAAATAAGCGATATTTAAGGGGAAAAACAGGGATTTCTATGAAAATAAGCGATATTTAAGGGGAAAAACAGGGATTTCCATGAAAATAAGCGATATTTTTGGGTTAAAAACAGGGATTTCCATGAAAATAAGCGATATTTTTGGGTTAAAAACAGGGATTTCCATGAAAATAAGCGATATTTTTGGGTTAAAAACAGGGATTTCCATGAAAATAAGCGATATTTTTGGGTTAAAAACAGGGATTTCTATGAAAATAAGCGATATTTAAGGGGAAAAACAGGGATTTCCATGAAAATAAGCGATATTTTTGAGTTAAAAAACAGGGATTTCTATGAAAATAAGTGATATTTTAGGGGAAAAACAGGGATTTCTATGAAAATAAGCGATATTTTTGAGTTAAAAACAGGGATTTCTATGAAAATAAGCGATATTTTTGAGTTAAAAACAAGGATTTCCATGAAAATAAGCGATATTTAAGGGAAAAACAGGGATTTCTATGAAAATAAGCGATATTTTTGGGTTAAAAAACAGGGATTTCTATGAAAATAAGCGATATTTTAGGGTTGAAAACAGGGATTTCTATGAAAATAAGCGATATTTTAGGGTTAAAAACAGGGATTTCTATGAAAATAAGCGATATTTTAGGGGAAAAACAGGGATTTCCATGAAAATAAGCGATATTTTAGGGGAAAAACAGGGATTTCCATGAAAATAAGCGATATTTTAGGGTTAAAAACAGGGATTTCTATGAAAATAAGCGATATTTTTGGGTTAAAAACAGGGATTTCCATGAAAATAAGCGATATTTTTGGGTTAAAAAACAGGGATTTCTATGAAAATAAGCGATATTTTAGGGGAAAAACAGGGATTTCCATGAAAATAAGCGATATTTTAGGGGAAAAACAGGGATTTCTATGAAAATAAGCGATATTTTAAGGGGAAAAACAGGGATTTCTATGAAAATAAGCGATATTTTTGGGTTAAAAACAGGGATTTCTATGAAAATAAGCGATATTTTTGGGTTAAAAACAGGGATTTCTATGAAAATAAGCGATATTTTTGGGTTAAAAACAGGAATTTCCATGAAAATAAGCGATATTTTAGGGGAAAAACAGGGATTTCTATGAAAACAAGCGATATTTTAGGGTTAAAAACAGGGATTTCCATGAAAATAAGCGATATTTTAGGGGAAAAACAGGGATTTCCATGAAAATAAGCGATATTTTTGGGTTAAAAACAGGGATTTCTATGAAAATAAGCGATATTTTAGGTTAAAAACAGGGATTTCCATGAAAATAAGCGATATTTTTGGGATAAAAACAGGGATTTCTATGAAAATAAGCAATATTTTTGGGTTAAAAACAGGGATTTCTATGAAAATAAGCGATATTTTAGGGGAAAAACAGGGATTTCTATGAAAATAAGCGATATTTAAGGGGAAAAACAGGGATTTCCATGAAAATAAGCGATATTTTAGGGTTAAAAACAGGGATTTCCATGAAAATAAGCGATATTTTTGAGTTAAAAACAGGGATTTCTATGAAAATAAGCAATATTTTAGGGGAAAAACAGGGATTTCCATGAAAATAAGCGATATTTTAGGGGAAAAACAGGGATTTCCATGAAAATAAGCGATATTTTTGGGTTAAAAACAGGGATTTCTATGAAAATAAGCGATATTTAAGGGGAAAAACAGGGATTTCCATGAAAATAAGCGATATTTTTGAGTTAAAAACAGGGATTTCCATGAAAATAAGTGATATTTTAGGGGAAAAACAGGGATTTCCATGAAAATAAGCGATATTTTAGGGGAAAAACAGGGATTTCCATGAAAACAAGCGATATTTTTGGGTTAAAAACAGGGATTTCTATGAAAATAAGCGATATTTTTGGGTTAAAAACGTGGATTTCTATGAAAATAAGCGATATTTTTGGGATAAAAACAGGGATTTCCATGAAAATAAGCGATATTTTTGGGTTAAAAACAGGGATTTCTATGAAAATAAGCGATATTTTTGGGTTAAAAACAGGGATTTTGATGAAAATAAGCGATATTTTTGGGTTAAAAACAGGGATTTCCATGAAAATAAGCGATATTTTTGGGTTAAAAACAGGGATTTCCATGAAAATAAGCGATATTTTTGGGTTAAAAACAGGGATTTCCATGAAAATAAGCGATATTTAAGGGGAAAAACAGGGATTTCCATGAAAATAATCGATATTTTTGGGTTAAAAACAGGGATTTCCATGAAAATAAGCAACATTTTTGGGGTAAAAACAGGGATTTCCATGAAAATAAGCGATATTTTTGAGTTAAAAACAGGGATTTCTATGAAAATAAGCGATATTTTAGGGGAAAAACAGGGATTTCTATGAAAATAAGCGATATTTTTGAGTTAAAAACAGGGATTTCTATGAAAATAAGCGATATTTTTGAGTTAAAAACAAGGATTTCCATGAAAATAAGCAATATTTTAGGGGAAAAACAGGGATTTCTATGAAAATAAGCGATATTTTTGGGTTAAAAACAGGGATTTCTATGAAAATAAGCGATATTTTAGGGTTGAAAACAGGGATTTCCATGAAAATAAGCGATATTTTATGGGAAAAACAGGGATTTCTATGAAAATAAGCGATATTTTAGGGGAAAAACAGGGATTTCCATGAAAATAAGCGATATTTTAGGGTTAAAAACAGGGATTTCTATGAAAATAAGCGATATTTTAGGGTTAAAAACAGGGATTTCCATGAAAATAAGCGATATTTTTGGGTTAAAAACAGGGATTTCTATGAAAATAAGCGATATTTTAGGGGAAAAAACAGGGATTTCCATGAAAATAAGCGATATTTTAGGGGAAAAACAGGGATTTCTATGAAAATAAGCGATATTTTAGGGGAAAAACAGGGATTTCTATGAAAATAAGAGATATTTTTGGGCTAAAAACACGGACTTTGATGAAAATAAGCGATATTTTAGGGGAAAAACAGGGATTTCTATGAAAATAAGCAATATTTTTGGGTTAAAAACAGGGATTTCTATGAAAATAAGCGATATTTTTGGGTTAAAAACAGGGATTTCTATGAAAATAAGCGATATTTTTGGGTTAAAAACAGGAATTTCCATGAAAATAAGCGATATTTTAGGGGAAAAACAGGGATTTCTATGAAAACAAGCGATATTTTTGGGTTAAAAACAGGGATTTCCATGAAAATAAGCGATATTTTTGGGTTAAAAACGTGGATTTCTATGAAAATAAGCGATATTTTAGGGGAAAAACAGGGATTTCCATGAAAATAAGCGATATTTTTGGGTTAAAAACAGGGATTTCTTAGAAAATAAGCGATATTTTTGGGTTAAAAACAGGGATTTCTATGAAAATAAGCGATATTTTTGGGTTAAAAAACAGGAATTTCCATGAAAATAAGCGATATTTTAGGGGAAAAACAGGGATTTCTATGAAAACAAGCGATATTTTGGGTTAAAAACAGGGATTTCCATGAAAATAAGCGATATTTTAGGGGAAAAACAGGGATTTCCATGAAAATAAGCGATATTTTTGGGTTAAAAACAGGGATTTCTTAGAAAATAAGCGATATTTTAGGTTAAAAACAGGGATTTCCATGAAAATAAGCGATATTTTTGGGATAAAAACAGAGATTGCTATGAAAAATAAGCAATATTTTTGGGTTAAAAACAGGGATTTCTATGAAAATAAGCGATATTTAAGGGGAAAAACAGGGATTTCTATGAAAATAAGCGATATTTTAGGGGAAAAACAGGGATTTCCATGAAAATAAGCGATATTTTTGAGTTAAAAACAGGGATTTTGATGAAAATAAGCGATATTTAAGGGGAAAAACAGGGATTTCCATGAAAATAAGCGATATTTTAGGGAAAAACAGGGATTTCCATGAAAATAAGCGATATTTTTGGGTTAAAAACAGGGATTTCTATGAAAATAAGCGATATTTAAGGGGAAAAACAGGGATTTCCATGAAAATAAGCGATATTTTTTGAGTTAAAAACAGGGATTTCCATGAAAATAAGTGATATTTTAGGGGAAAAACAGGGATTTCCATGAAAATAAGCGATATTTTAGGGGAAAAACAGGGATTTCCATGAAAATAAGCGATATTTTTGGGTTAAAAACTGGGATTTCTATGAAAATAAGCGATATTTTTGGGTTAAAAACGTGGATTTCTATGAAAATAAGCGATATTTTTGGGATAAAAACAGGGATTTCCATGAAAATAAGCGATATTTTTGGGTTAAAAACAGGGATTTCTATGAAAATAAGCGATATTTTTAGGGGAAAAACAGGGATTTCTATGAAAATAAGCGATATTTAAGGGGAAAAACAGGGATTTCATGAAAATAAGCGATATTTTAGGGTTAAAAACAGGGATTTCCATGAAAATAAGCGATATTTTTGAGTTAAAACAGGGATTTCTATGAAAATAAGCAATATTTTAGGGGAAAAACAGGGATTTCCATGAAAATAAGCGATATTTTAGGGAAAAAACAGGGATTTCCATGAAAATAAGCGATATTTTTGGGTTAAAAACAGGGATTTCTATGAAAATAAGCGATATTTAAGGGGAAAAACAGGGATTTCCATGAAAATAAGCGATATTTTTGAGTTAAAAACAGGGATTTCCATGAAAATAAGTGATATTTTAGGGGAAAAACAGGGATTTCCATGAAAATAAGCGATATTTTAGGGGAAAAACAGGGATTTCCATGAAAACAAGCGATATTTTTGGGTTAAAAACAGGGATTTCTATGAAAATAAGCGATATTTTTGGGTTAAAAACGTGGATTTCTATGAAAATAAGCGATATTTTTGGGATAAAAACAGGGATTTCCATGAAAATAAGCGATATTTTTGGGTTAAAAACAGGGATTTCTATGAAAATAAGCGATATTTTTGGGTTAAAAACAGGGATTTTGATGAAAATAAGCGATATTTTTGGGTTAAAAACAGGGATTTCCATGAAAATAAGCGATATTTTTGGGTAAAAACAGGGATTTCCATGAAAATAAGCGATATTTTTGGGTTAAAAAACAGGGATTTCCATGAAAATAAGCGATATTTAAGGGGAAAAACAGGGATTTCCATGAAAATAATCGATATTTTTGGGTTAAAAACAGGGATTTCCATGAAAATAAGCAACATTTTTGGGGTAAAAACAGGGATTTCCATGAAAATAAGCGATATTTTTGAGTTAAAAACAGGGATTTCTATGAAAATAAGCGATATTTTAGGGGAAAAACAGGGATTTCTATGAAAATAAGCGATATTTTTGAGTTAAAAACAGGGATTTCTATGAAAATAAGCGATATTTTTGAGTTAAAAACAAGGATTTCCATGAAAATAAGCAATATTTTAGGGGAAAAAACAGGGATTTCTATGAAAATAAGCGATATTTTTGGGTTAAAAACAGGGATTTCTATGAAAATAAGCGATATTTTAGGGTTGAAAACAGGGATTTCCATGAAAATAAGCGATATTTTATGGGAAAAACAGGGATTTCTATGAAAATAAGCGATATTTTAGGGGAAAAACAGGGATTTCCATGAAATAAGCGATATTTTAGGGTTAAAAACAGGGATTTCTATGAAAATAAGCGATATTTTAGGGTTAAAAACAGGGATTTCCATGAAAATAAGCGATATTTTTGGGTTAAAAACAGGGATTTCTATGAAAATAAGCGATATTTTAGGGGAAAAACAGGGATTTCCATGAAAATAAGCGATATTTTAGGGGAAAAACAGGGATTTCTATGAAAATAAGCGATATTTTAGGGGAAAAACAGGGATTTCTATGAAAATAAGAGATATTTTTGGGCTAAAAACACGGACTTTGATGAAAATAAGCGATATTTTAGGGGAAAAACAGGGATTTCTATGAAAATAAGCAATATTTTTGGGTTAAAAACAGGGATTTCTATGAAAATAAGCGATATTTTTGGGTTAAAAACAGGGATTTCTATGAAAATAAGCGATATTTTTGGGTTAAAAACAGGAATTTCCATGAAAATAAGCGATATTTTAGGGGAAAAACAGGGATTTCTATGAAAACAAGCGATATTTTTGGGTTAAAAACAGGATTTCCATGAAAATAAGCGATATTTTTGGGTTAAAAACGTGGATTTCTATGAAAATAAGCGATATTTTAGGGGAAAAACAGGGATTTCCATGAAAATAAGCGATATTTTTGGGTTAAAAACAGGGATTTCTTAGAAAATAAGCGATATTTTTGGGTTAAAAACAGGGATTTCTATGAAAATAAGCGATATTTTTGGGTTAAAAACAGGAATTTCCATGAAAATAAGCGATATTTTAGGGGAAAAACAGGGATTTCTATGAAAACAAGCGATATTTTGGGTTAAAAACAGGGATTTTCCATGAAAATAAGCGATATTTTAGGGGAAAAACAGGGATTTCCATGAAAATAAGCGATATTTTTGGGTTAAAAACAGGGATTTCTTAGAAAATAAGCGATATTTTAGGTTAAAAACAGGGATTTCCATGAAAATAAGCGATATTTTTGGGATAAAAACAGAGATTGCTATGAAAATAAGCAATATTTTTGGGTTAAAAACAGGGATTTCTATGAAAATAAGCGATATTTAAGGGGAAAAACAGGGATTTCTATGAAAATAAGCGATATTTTAGGGGAAAAACAGGGATTTCCATGAAATAAGCGATATTTTTGAGTTAAAAACAGGGATTTTGATGAAAATAAGCGATATTTAAGGGGAAAAACAGGGATTTCCATGAAAATAAGCGATATTTTAGGGGAAAAACAGGGATTTCCATGAAAATAAGCGATATTTTTGGGTTAAAAACAGGGATTTCTATGAAAATAAGCGATATTTAAGGGGAAAAACAGGGATTTCCATGAAAATAAGCGATATTTTTGAGTTAAAAACAGGGATTTCCATGAAAATAAGTGATATTTTAGGGGAAAAAACAGGGATTTCCATGAAAATAAGCGATATTTTAGGGGAAAAACAGGGATTTCCATGAAAATAAGCGATATTTTTGGGTTAAAAACTGGGATTTCTATGAAAATAAGCGATATTTTTGGGTTAAAAACGTGGATTTCTATGAAAATAAGTGATATTTTTGGGTTAAAAACAGGGATTTCCATGAAAATAAGCGATATTTTTGGGTTAAAAACAGGGATTTCTATGAAAATAAGCGATATTTTTGGGTTAAAAACAGGGATTTTGATGAAAATAAGCGATATTTTTGGGTTAAAAACAGGGATTTCCATGAAAATAAGCGATATTTTTGGGTTAAAAACAGGGATTTCCATGAAAATAAGCGATATTTTTGGGTTAAAAACAGGGATTTCCATGAAAATAAGCGATATTTAAGGGGAAAAACAGGGATTTCCATGAAAATAAGCGATATTTTTGGGTTAAAAAACAGGGATTTCCATGAAAATAAGCGACATTTTTGGGTTAAAAACAGGGATTTCTATGAAAATAAGCGATATTTAAGGGGAAAAACAGGGATTTCCATGAAAATAAGCGATATTTTTGGGTTAAAACAGGGATTTCTATGAAAATAAGTGATATTTTAGGGGAAAAACAGGGATTTCTATGAAAATAAGCGATATTTTTGAGTTAAAAACAGGGGATTTCTATGAAAATAAGCGATATTTTTGAGTTAAAAACAAGGATTTTCCATGAAAATAAGCAATATTTTAGGGGAAAAACAGGGATTTCTATGAAAATAAGCGATATTTTTGGGTTAAAAACAGGGATTTCTATGAAAATAAGCGATATTTTAGGGTTGAAAACAGGGATTTCCATGAAAATAAGCGATATTTTATGGGAAAAACAGGGATTTCTATGAAAATAAGCGATATTTTAGGGGAAAAACAGGGATTTCCATGAAAATAAGCGATATTTTAGGGTTAAAAACAGGGATTTCTATGAAAATAAGCGATATTTTAGGGTTGAAAACAGGGATTTCCATGAAAATAAGCGATATTTTTGGGTTAAAAACAGGGATTTCTATGAAAATAAGCGATATTTTAGGGTTAAAAACAGGGATTTCTATGAAAATAAGCGATATTTTAAGGGGAAAAACAGGGATTTCTATGAAAATAAGAGATATTTTTGGGTTAAAAACACGGACTTTGATGAAAATAAGCGATATTTTAGGGAAAAACAGGGATTTCTATGAAAATAAGCGATATTTTTGGGTTAAAAACAGGGATTTCTATGAAAATAAGCGATATTTTTGGGTAAAAAACAGGGATTTCTATGAAAATAAGCGATATTTTTGGGTTAAAAACAGGAATTTCCATGAAAATAAGCGATATTTTAGGGGAAAAAACAGGGATTTCTATGAAAACAAGCGATATTTTTGGGTTAAAAACAGGGATTTCCATGAAAATAAGCGATATTTTTGGGTTAAAAACAGGGGATTTCCATGAAAATAAGCGATATTTTTGGGTTAAAAACAGGGATTTTGATGAAAATAAGCGATTATTTTTGGGTTAAAAACAGGGATTTCTTAGAAAATAAGCGATATTTTAGGTTAAAAACAGGGATTTCCATGAAAATAAGCAATATTTAAGGGGAAAAACAGGGATTTCCATGAAAATAAGCGATATTTAAGGGGAAAAACAGGGATTTCCATGAAAATAAGCGATATTTTTTGGGTTAAAAACAGGGATTTCCATGAAAATAAGCGATATTTTAGGGTTAAAAACAGGGATTTCCATGAAAATAAGCGATATTTTTGAGTTAAAAACAGGGATTTCCATGAAAATAAGCGATATTTAAGGGGAAAAACAGGGATTTCCATGAAAATAAGCGATATTTTAGGGGAAAAACAGGGATTTCCATGAAAATAAGCGATATTTTTGGGTTAAAAACAGGGATTTCCATGAAAATAAGCGATATTTTAGGGGAAAAACAGGGATTTCTATGAAAATAAGCGATAAAAACAGGGATTTCTATGAAAATAAGCGATATTTTAGGGTTAAAAACAGGGATTTCTATGAAAATAAGCGATATTTTTGGGTTAAAAACAGGGATTTTGATGAAAATAAGCGATATTTAAGGGGAAAAACAGGGATTTCCATGAAAATAAGCGATATTTTAGGGGAAAAACAGGGATTTCTATGAAAATAAGCGATATTTTTTGGGTTAAAACAGGGATTTTCCATGAAAATAAGCGATATTTTTGGGTTAAAAACAGGGATTTCTATGAAAATAAGCGATATTTTTGAGTTAAAAACAGGGATTTCTATGAAAATAAGCGATATTTTTGGGTTAAAAACAGGGATTTCTATGAAAATAAGCGATATTTTTGGGTTAAAAACAGGGATTTCCATGAAAATAAGCGATATTTTTGGGTTAAAAACAGGGATTTCTATGAAAATAAGCGATATTTAAGGGAAAAACAGGGATTTCCATGAAAATAAGCGATATTTTTGGGTTAAAAAACAGGGATTTCCATGAAAATAAGCGATATTTTTGGGTTAAAAACAGGGATTTCTATGAAAATAAGCGATATTTTTGGGTTAAAAACAGGGATTTCTATGAAAATAAGCGATATTTAAGGGGAAAAACAGGGATTTCCATGAAAATAAGCGATATTTTTGGGTTAAAAACAGGGATTTCTATGAAAATAAGCAATATTTTTGGGTTAAAAACGTGGATTTCTATGAAAATAAGCGATATTTTTGGGTTAAAAACAGGGATTTCCATGAAAATAAGTGATATTTTTGGGTTAAAAACAGGGATTTCTATGAAAATAAGCGATATTTTTGGGTTAAAAACAGGATTTTGATGAAAATAAGCGATATTTTTGGTTTAAAAACAGGGATTTCCATGAAAATAAGCGATATTTTTGGGTTAAAAACAGGGATTTCCATGAAAATAAGCGACATTTTTGGGTTAAAAACAGGGATTTTGATGAAAATAAGCGATATTTTAGGGGAAAAACAGGGATTTCCATGAAAATAAGCGATATTTTTGGGTTAAAAACATGGATTTCCATGAAAATAATCGACATTTTAGTGTTAAAAACAGGGATTTCTATGAAAATAAGCAATATTTTAGGGGAAAAACAGGGATTTCTATGAAAATAAGCGATATTTTTGGGTTAAAAACAGGGATTTCCGTGAAAATAAGCGATATTTTAGGGTTAAAAACAGGGATTTCTATGAAAATAAGCGATATTTTAAGGGGAAAAGCAGGGATTTCCATGAAAATAAGCGAAATTTTTGGGTTAAAAACAGGGATTTCTATGAAAATAAGCAATATTTTAGGGGAAAAACAGGGATTTCCATGAAAATAAGCGATATTTTTTGGGTTAAAAACAGGGATTTCCATGAAAATAAGCGATATTTAAGGGGAAAAAGAGGGATTTCCATGAAAATAATTGATATTTTTGGGTTAAAAACAGGGATTTCTATGAAAATAAGCGATATTTTAGGTTAAAAACAGGGATTTCTATGAAAATAAGCGATATTTTAGGGGAAAAACAGGGATTTCCATGAAAATAAGCGATATTTTAGGTTAAAAACAGGGATTTCTATGAAAATAAGCAATATTTTAGGGGAAAAACAGGGATTTCTATGAAAATAAGCGATATTTTTGGGTTAAAAACAGGGATTTCCATGAAAATAAGCGATATTTTTGAGTTAAAAACAGGGATTTCCATGAAAATAATCGATATTTTAGGGTTAAAAACAGGGATTTCTATGAAAATAAGCGATATTTTAGGTTAAAAAACAGGGATTTCTATGAAAATAAGCGAT
>NW_026040179.1:0-85373 GCF_023343835.1 Lagopus muta
ATTTTTGCACAGTTTGGTCCATTTTTTGCCCATCTCTCAATCTCTTTGGATTTTGATGATAAATCAAGAAAAGTTTGGGTCAATATTTGCATAATTTGGTCCTTCTTCCCCCCCCCCCCCCCCCCCCTTCCCATTTTTGGGTTTCGTTTGAGAAAATAGAAATTTTAATTTTTTTTTTTTTGTGATGAAGAAAATGGGAAGAAAAAATGAAATAAAAAAAAGACGTTTTGTTGGTTTTTGTTCTTGAGAAAAAAGAAAATTTGCCCCCTTTTTTTTTTTTTTTTTTTTTTTTTTTTTTTTTTTAGGAAAAGGAAATTTCCATTTCAGTGTGAGACAAAAGGAGCTTCTGGTCAATATTTACTAATAATTAAATAATTTCCATAATTAAGAATTACTGTGGCGTGTTAATGATGGCCCCAGTGGTCACCTTTGTAACGCCGTAATTAATTATCTCCATATATATAGCTATAAAATATATAAAATAAAATATATAAAATAAAATATAGAATAAAATACATAAAATAAAATATAGAATAAAATACATAAAATAAAAAATAAAATAAAATATAGAATAAAATACATAAAACAAAAAAATAAAATAAAATATATAAAATAAAATGTAGAATAAAATATAAAATATAACGTAGAATAAAACATAGAAATATTTAAAAATATTTAAAAAATAAAAATATGAAATAATTACTAACAAATAATTATCACAACTAATGGTGATTACAAAATATTAACGATGACCAGGGTTTATCAGCTTCCTATGTGCCATCATTATTACTAATAAGATGATAATTACAGTAATTGCAAGCTGTTGGCAATGGCCTCAGTTTACCACCTTCCTATGTGAAGCTGTCACCACAGATCCCTATAAATAATGACATCATGAATATTAATGATCACCGCAATTATTAATTACGGGTATTAATAAAGGCTGCAATTTATCGCCCCCACCGATAAAACCCGATATCAAAACAGCAACCAGAACGCAGAGCCGATTTCTGTGCGAAGCTCCTCCAAAACCCCCACGAATAAAAAACCTCCCCCCATTTCTGCCTTGATTCCAATCTGCTCCAATTCACAGAGCACCAAAAAAATCCTTTTTTTTTCTTTTCATTTTTTAACCAAATTCCTCATTTTTCACCCCAAGAACGTGGAGAACCTCTACGGCGTTCAGACCTTCTTCCTGTGCCTGGAGGACAACTCGGGGGCCTCGCTGGGTGTCTTCCTGCTCAACAGCAACCCCATGGGTGAGCCTCCACCAAAACCCTGCCCCTCAAATCTCTCTTTTTTGGGGCTTTTCCATCCATATTTTTGGACCTCGGGCTTTTTCTGATCGTTGCAATGATAATTTGGTTGGGTTTTTTTTGGGGGGGTGATGGGGGGAGGTGGCGCCGCAGGGCGATTTGGGGATGTAAGCTGGCAGGTTTCAGGTTGGAGGTTTCAGGTTGGAGGTTTCAGGTTGGAGGTTTCAGGTTGGAGGTTTCAGGTTGGAGGTTTCAGATTTGAGGTTTCAGATTGGAGGTTTCAGATTTGAGGTTTCAGATTTGAGGTTTAATTTTCGGGTTCAAGGTTTGAATTCAAGATTTAAGATTCAAGATTTGAGATTTGAGGTTTCAGATTTGGGTTTAACTTTCGGGTTTGAGGATTGAATTTGAGTTGAGATTCAAGGTTTGAGATTTGAGGTTTCAGATTTGAGATTTGGGTTTGATTTTCGGGATCAGGGTTTGAATTCAAGATTTAGGATTCAAGATTTGAGATTTGGGTTTAACTTTTGGGTTTGAGGCTTGATGTGAGATTCATGGTTTAAGATTTGGGTTTGAGATGAGATTTGGATTTCAGATTTGAGGTTTAATTTTTGGGTTTGAGGTTTGAATTCGAGATTTAAGATTCAAGATTTGAGATTTGAGGTTTCAGATTTGGGTTTAACTTTCGGGTTTGAGGCTTGAAGTTGAGTTGAGATTCAAGGTTTGAGATTTGGGTTTGAGATTTGAGGTTTCAGATTTGAGGTTTGGGTTTAATTTTCGGGTTCAGGGTTTGAATTCAAGATTTAAGATTCAGGATTTGAGATTTGAGGTTTCAGATTTGAGATTTGGGTTTAATTTTTGGGTTCGAGGTTTGAATTCGAGATTTAGGATTCAAGATTTGAGATTTGAGGTTCTGGATTTGAGATTTGTGTTTAATACTCGGGTTTGAGGCTTGAAATTGAGATGTGAGATTCAGGATTTGAGATTTGGGTTTGAGATGTAGGGCTTGAAGTTGGAGATTTGAATTTGAGATTTGGCATTTGAGATTTTAATTCAAGATGTAGGATGTGAGATTTGACGTTTGGGTTTGAAATGGAAGATTTGAGATTTAAGATTTGAGATTCAGGCTCTCAGATTTGAGGTTTCGGATTTGAGCTTTGAGTTTTACTTAATATTCAGGTTTGAGGTTGGAATTTGAGATTTAAGATTCAAGATTTGAGATTTGAGGTTTCGGATTTGAGATTTGAGTTTAATTTCCGGGTTTGAAGCTTGATTTGAGATGTGAGATTCAAGGTTTAAGATTTGGGTTTGAGATGAGATTTGGATTCAAGATTTGATGTTTCAGATCTGAGATTTGGGTTTAATATTCGGGTTCGAGGTTTGAATTCGAGATTTAGGATTCAAGATTTGAGATTTGAGGTATTGGATTTGAGATTTGGGTTTAATATTTGGATTTGAGGTTTGAATTCGAGATGTGTGATTCAAGATTTGAGATTTGGGTTTGAAGTTGGAGATTTGAATTTGAAATTTAAGATTTAAGATTTTAAGATGCAGGATGTGAGATTTGATGTTTGGGTTTGAAATGGAAGATTGGAGATTTAAGATTTGAGATTCAAGTCTGAGTTTGGGTTTGAGATTTGAGGTTTTGGATTTGAGATCTGGGTTTAATTTTCAGGTTTGAGGTTTGAATCCGAGATTTAAGGTTCAAGATTTGAGATTTGGGTTTGAGATTTCAATTTGAGACTTAGGATATGAGATCTGAATTCAAGATTTAGGATTTCGGATTTGAGATTTGGGTTTGAGATGGAAGACTCGAGATTTGAGGTTTGGGATTTGAGGTTCAAAATACGAGATTTGAGATACAGGATTTGAGATTTAAGATTTGGTTTTGAGGCTTGAATGTAAGGTTTCAGATTTGGGTTTAATATTCGAGTTTGAGGCTTAAATTCAAGATTAAAGATTTGAGATTTAAGGCATGAGATTTAAGGTTTGAGGTTTGGGTTTAATTGGGTTTGAGGTCTGAGTTTGAGATTTAAGATTTGAGATTTGAGATTTGGGTTTGATATTTTAAGTTAAGATGTAGGATTTGAGATTTGAGGTTTAGAATTTGAGGTTTAAGGCTTGGGATTTGAGGTTTGGGGTTTGAGACTTGAGACTGAGGATTTGGGATACAGGATTTGAGATTTAAGGTTTGGGATCTGAGATCTGGGCGCGAGGTTTGGGTTTGAGGCTTGAAGTGGGAGGTTTAAGGTCTGAGATTTGGGTTCGAGGGTTTGAATTTGTGTTTGAGGTTAGAATTCAACCTTGAATTGGAGCCTTAAGGCTGCGTGACTGAATTTGTGATTTGGATTTGGGGTCTGAATTTGAGATTCGAGGTTTGAGGCTTTCATTTGGGGGGTCGTTGGGGGGTGTTTTGGGTTTGGGGCTTGAGGCTGAGGGTGAAGCTTTGAGATTTAAATTTAAACCTGCTTTTTTTTTTTTTCCTGCTGCACTCACAGTTTCCCCCTCGTTGTCCTTAGAGATGGGCGCCCGAATCCCAAAATATTCACACATCTCTCAAACCTGATAAATGAATGAGAAATTCTGCTGCTGGGTTTCCTTCTGGCATGGCTCAATCTTTTCTCCTCGCCCAGATTTTTTCACACCAGCGAACCAATATTTCAGGAACAACGCGTTGATTTGGTTCTGGGGGGATTTTGCCTTGCAGAGTTTGTCGTGCAGCCGACCCCGGCCGTCACCTATCGCACCATCGGGGGGGTCCTGGATTTTTATGTCATTTTGGGTGACACCCCTGAGCACGTGGTGCAGGAGTACGTCAAGGTGGGTGTGTGCACCCAAATCTCCCATCTGGAGCACTCAGCAACCCATTTGGGGCACCCAAATTCCCCTTGGGGCCACACAAGTCACCCTGGGGGGCACCCAAATCCCATTTAGGGGCATCCTCATATTGCGTGGGAGCGCCCAAATTTGGAGTTCCCCAAAATACCATCTGGGGAGCCCTCGAACCCCTGGGGGTATCCAAATTCCCCTTAGGGGCAATCAGATCCCACCCAGGGATGCCCAAATCCATTTGTAGCACCCAAATCCCACTTGGGGCACCCAGTGGCCAATGGGGGAACCCAAATCCCCCCGGGGGGCACCCTAAAACCCATGGAGGCACACAAAACCCATATTGGGGCACCCAAATCCCATTTGGGGCACCCAGGAGCACTTGGAGACACCCAGATCCTCTTTGGGGGCATCCTAGAACTCATGGGAGCACCCAAATCCCCCCATTGGATCACCCAAATCCCATCTGGGGAATCTTAGGACCTATGGAGGCACCCAAACCCCCCACTGGGGCACCCAAATGCTCCCTTGGGGCACCCAAATTTCATTTGGGACACCTGAATCCCCCATTGGGTCACCAAAATCCCCTTTGGGGCATCCTAGAACCCATTGGGACACCCAAATCCCCCATTGGGGCACCCAAATCCCATCTGGGGAATCCTAGGATCCATGGAGGCACCCAAATGCTCCACTGGGGCACCCAAATCCCATCTGGGGCAACCTAGAACCCATTGGGACACCCAAATCCCATTTGGGGCTCCCAGTAGCACTTGGAGACACCCAAATCCTGTTTGGGGCATCCTAGAACCCATGGGGACACCCAAACTCCCCAATGGGGACACCCAAATCCCATTGGGGCACCCAAGACCCATTTGGGACACCCGGTCGTCCAGTGGCGCACCCAAATCCATTGGGACAACCCATATCCCATTCTAACCCCATTTTGGGGTGCAGAAGGTGTCAGTCCCCCCCCAGCCCTGATCTCTTTGGGTTTTTTTTCCCCCAGCTGGTCGGGATGCCGGTGATGCCCTCCTACTGGTCGCTCGGCTTCCAGCTCAGCCGCTATGATTACGGCTCCCTGGATGAAGTGAAGGCGGTGGTGGAGCGGAACCGAGCCGTCGGGCTGCCCTACGTGAGTCCAAACTCATAGAATCACTGAACCACAGATGGCCTGGGTTGAAAAGGACCACAATAATCATCCAGTTCCAACCCCCCTGCTGTGTGCAGGTCGCCAACCTGCAGCCCAGGCTGCCCAGAGCCACATCCAGCCTGGCCTCCAATGCCTGCAGGGTTGGGGCATCCACAGCCTCCTTGGGCAACCTGTGCCAGTGCCTCACCGCCCTCTGGGGGAAAAACTTCCCCCTAACATCCAACCTCAACCTCCCCTGTCTTGCTTTAAACCCTTGTCCTATCGCCATCCGCCCTCACAAACAGCCATCCCCCCTCCTATTTATACTCCCTTTGAGTACTGGAAGGCCGCAGTGAGGTCTCTCTGTGCAGCTTCCCTTCTCCAAGCTGAACAAGCCCAGTTCCCTCAACCTTTTCTTATAGGAGAGCGGCTCCAGCCCTCTGAGCATCTCAGTGCTCCTCTGAGCATCTTTGTTACTCTCTGAGCATCTCAGTGGCCTTCTGACCATTTTAGTGGCCTTATGACCATCTTTGTTACCCTCTGACCGTGTTTATTACCCTCTGAGCATCTCAGTGCTCCTCTGACCATCTTCGTTACCCTCTGAGCATCTCAGTGGCCCTCTGAACATCTTTATGACCCTCTGAGCATCTCAGTGCTCCTCTGACAATCTTTGTTACCCTCTGACCATCTTTATTACCCTCTGAGCATCTCAGTGCTCCTCTGACCATCTTTGTTGCTCTCTGAGCATCTCAGTGGCCCTCTGACCATCTTCATTACCCTCTGAGCATCTCAGTGGCCTTCTGACCATTTTAATGGCCTTCTGACCATCTTCGTTACCCTCTGACCATCTCTGTTACTCTCTGAGCATCTCAGTGCTCCTCTGACCATCTTCATTACCCTCAGAGCATCTCAGTGGCCTTATGACCATCTTTGTTACCCTCTGACCGTGTTTATTACCCTCTGAGCATCTCAGTGCTGCTCTGACCATCTTTGTTACTCTCTGAGCATCTCAGTGCTCTTCTGACCATCTTTGTTACTCTCTGACCATCTCAAGTGGCCTTATGACCATCTTTGTTTCCCTCTGACCATCTTTGTTACTCTCTGACCATCTCAGTGCTCCTCTGACCATCTTCATTACCCTCAGAGCATCTCAGTGCCCCTCTGACCATCTTTATTACCCTCTGAGCATTTCAGTGGCCTTATGACCTTTTTAGTGGCCTTATGACCATCTTTTTCGCCCTCTGATCATCTTCATTACCCTCAGAGCATCTCAGTGCCCCTCTGACCATCTTCATTACCCTCTGACCATCTCAGTACCCTCTGACCATCTCAGTGGCCTTCTGACCATCTTTATTACCCTCTGACCATCTTTATTATCCTCTGACCATCTTTATTATCCTCTGAGCATCTTTGTTACCCTCTGACCATCCTTATTACCCTCTGACCATCTTTATTACCCTCTGACCATCCTTATTACCCTCTGACCATCTCACTGCCCTCCTCTGGACCTGCTCCAAGAGCTCCACATCTTTCCTGCTCTGGGGGCTGCAGACCTGGACTCAGTGCTGCAGATGGGGCCTCACAAGAGCTGAGTAGAGGGTGACCATCACCTCCCCCCTCCCTGCTGGCCGCCCTTTTATTAATGCAGCCCAGAACACCGCTGGCTTTCCGGGCTGCAAGCTGCTGGCTCACGTCCATCTCCTCCGACCTGGGGGATCCTCCTCTGCAGGGCTGCTTTCAAGGAGATCTTCCCCCATTCTGTACAAATCCCTGGCGTTGCCCCGACCCAAACGCAGCGCGTGGCCTTTTGGAACCCCGCCGTGTTCACGTGGGGCCACTTCCCCCCCTGCCCAGCTCCCTTCCTTTCAGCGCATCGATTACTGTGGTTTGACTCGAGCTCAAACGTTGCAGGTCAGGCAGGGATCTCAGGGGCGGCAGCAAAGTTTGCTGTTGCGATGGGGGCCGCGCGCCCCCTACTGGCAAGGTCAGCAAAACGCATTCCACGACACAATTCCACACCACTGCTTTTTTCTCCCCATTTCTCCCCAGGTTTTTCTCCCAATTTGCACCATTTCCCACCATTACTTCCTTCATATCCTTCATTTCTCCCCCTTTTTTTCCTCCCCCTTTTTTTCCTCCCCTTTTTTCCTCCCCCTTTTTTTCTCCCCCTTTTTTCTCCCCCTTTTTTCTCCCCCTTTTTTCTCCCCTTTTTTCTCCCCCTTTTTTCTCCCCTTTTTTCTCCCCCTTTTTTTCTCCCCCCTTTTTCCTTCCCCTTTTTTTTCTCCCCCTTTTTTTTCTCCCCCTTTTTTTTCTCCCCCTTTTTTTTCTCCCCCTTTTTTTTCTCCCCCTTTTTTTCCTCCCCCTTTTTTTCTCCCCCTTTTTTTTTCCCCCCTTTTTTCCCCCCTTTTTTTCTCCCCATTTGCACCGTTTCCCACCATTACTTCCTTCATATCCTTCATTTCTCCCCCTTTTTTCCCTCCCCATTTTTTACTTCTTCCCATTTTTTTTCTCCTCGTTTCTCCCCAATTTTTTCTCCCAATTTCTCCCCAGTTTGCACCATTTCCCACCATTACTTCCTTCATATCCTTCATTTCTCCCCATTTTTTCAACCCATTTTTCCTCCCCATTTTTTCCTCCCCATTTTTTCCTCTACATTTTTTCCTCCACATTCATTTCTCCCCAATTTTTTCTCCCCATTATTCCTCTCCATTTTGCACTGTTTCCCACCATTACTTCCTTCATACCCTTCATTTCTCCCCATTTTTCCCCCCCCATTTTTCCCCCCCCATTTTTTCCTCCCCATTTTTTCCCTCCATTTCCCCCCCATTTTTTCCCCCCCATTTTTTCCCCCCCCATTTTTCCCCCCCATTTTTTCCCTCCCCTTTTTTCCCTCCCCATTTTTTACTTCTCTCCGTTTATTTCTCCCCATTTCTCCCCATTTTTTTCTCCCAATTTCTCCCCAATTTGCACCATTTCCCACCATTACTTCCTTCATACCCTCCATTTCTCCCCTTCCTTTCATTTCTCCCCCTTCCTTTCCTTTCTCCCCTCCATTTCTCCCCTTCATTTCTCCCCATTTTTCCCTCCCCATTCATTTCCTTTCTCCCCATTCATTTCCTTTCTCCCCTTCCTTTCCTTTCTCCCCATTCATTTCATTTCTCCCCTCCATTTCTCCCCTCCATTTCTCCCCATTTTTCCCTCCCCATTATTTCTCCCCTTCCTTTCCTTTCTCCCCTTCCTTTCTCCCCTTCCTTTCCTTTCTCCCCTTCCTTTCTCCCCTTCCTTTCCTTTCTCCCCTTCCTTTCCTTTCTCCCCTCCATTTCTCCCCTCCATTTCTCCCCATTCATTTCTCCCCATTTCTCCCCTCCTCCCCAGGACGTGCAGTGCATCGACATCGACTCCATGGATGGCAAGAAGGATTTCACCTACGACAAGGTGAAGTTCCAGGATCTGCCCGACTTCCAGAGCTTTTTGCACGCCCACAACCAGAAATACATCATCATCCTGGTGAGCAGCTCTTCCTCCTCCTTCCTTCTCCATTTTTCTCTTATTCTTTTTTCCCCCTTTTCCTTTTTTCCCCTTTTCTTCCGATTCTGTTTTCCTTTTTTTTTTTCTTTTTTATCCCTTTTTTCCTTTCTTTCCTTCTTATTTTTTCCTTTTTTCTTCTTCTTATTCTTTTTTTTCCTTTTTCTCCTTATTTTTTTCTCCATTCTTCCTCTTTTTATTCTATTTTCCATTTTCTTCCTGTTATTTTTTCTTTTTTTCTCTTTTTCCCCTTTTTCTTTTTTCTTTTCCCCCTTTCTCTTCTTATTCCTTTTTCTTTTTTTTCCTTATTTTTCCATTTTTTCTTCTTATTCTATCCCCCTCTTTCCTTTTCTATTCCTTTTTTCCCCTTTTTCTTCTTTTTTTTATCATCTCATTCTTTATATCTCCTTCCCATTCTTTTTTTTTCCATTTTTTTCTTATTCTTTTTTTCCTTTTTCCTTACATTTTTTCATTTTTTTCCTCTTCTTATTCTTTTTTCCTTTTTTTTCTCTTATTCTTTTTTTCCCTATTTTTTCCCTTTTTCCCCCTTTTTCTTTTTTTCCCTTTTCCTTTTTTCCCCTTTTTCCTTTTTTCCCCTTTTTCCTTTTTCCCCTTTTTCCTTTTTTCCCTTTATCCTTTTTTCCTCTTTTTCTTCTTATTCTTTTTCCTTCTTTCCTCATTGTTTTTTTTCTCTTCCTATTCTGTTTCCTTTTTTTTCTTCCTATTCCTTTTTCCTTTTCCTTTCTTCTTCCTTTTTCCCCCCTTTTTTCCCTCTTTTCCCTCCCCTTTTTCTTTTCATTCCCTTCTCATTTTTATTTTCCATTTCTTCCTTTTTCCTTCTTACCCTTTTTTTCTTCCTGCGAGAAACGCTCGAAGAGAGCAGCAAATTTTATTCATTATTGCCCCCTGGTGGCCGGAGGAAGAAATTGCGCAGCGGTCAGTGAAATCCGCTCCGTTCCAAGCCCTGAATCCAACAGTGACACCAATCCTGGATCCCAACCTCACCATCCTCCCAGTGCTGCTGCTCCCCCCCCTTTCCGTCCCCTCCTTTCCCCCCTCCCCCCCCTTTTTCCTCCCCCTCCTTTTCCTCCCCCCTCCTTTTCCTCCCCCCCTCCTTTTCCTCCCCCCCTTCCTTTTCCTCCCCCCCCTCCTTTTCCTCCCCCCCCCTTTTCCTCCCCCCCCTTTTCCTCCCCCCCCTTTTCCTCCCCCCCTTTTCCTCCCCCCCTCCCTTTTCTTCCCCCCCTTTTCTTCCCCCCCTTTTCTTCCCCCCCCCTTTCCTCCCCCCCCTTTTCCTCCCCCCCCTTTTCCTCCCCCCCTTTTCCTCCCCCCCTTTTCCTCCCCCCCCCTTTTCCTCCCCCCCCCTTTTCCTCCCCCCCCCCTTTTCCTCCCCCCCCTTTTCCTCCCCCCCCCTTTTCCTCCCCCCCCTTTTCCTCCCCCCCCTTTTCCTCCCCCCCCCTTTTCCTCCCCCCCCCTTTTCCTCCCCCCCCTCCTTTTCCTCCCCCCCCTTTTTCCTCCCCCCCCCTTTTTCCTCCCCCCCCTTTTCCTCCCCCCCCCTTTTCCTCCCCCCCCCTTTTCCTCCCCCCCCTTTTCCTCCCCCCCTTTTCCTCCCCCCCTTTTCCTCCCCCCCCTTTTCCTCCCCCCCCCCTTTCCTCCCCCCCCCTTTTCCTCCCCCCCCTTTTCCTCCCCCCCCCCTTTTCCTTCTCCCCCCTTTTCCTTCTCCCCCCTTTTCCTTCCCCCCCATTTCCTCCTCTTTTTCCTCTCCCCTTTCCCCCCCTTCTTCTTTTTCCTTCACACTTTTTTCTCACTTCTCTTTTTTTTCCTCCCTTTTCCATTTTTCCCCCCTTTCCCCCTTTTCCTTCACTCCTTCATCTTCCTTTCTCATATCCTCCCTCCCAAACACCGCACAGCTCACACTGACACCACAAAATTCGCACAATACAGAAACTCACTGTTAAACAGGAGCCAATATTTCCTTCAAAAACAAACCCAGGCTTTTGGGAGTCATTTCTCTCATTATTTCAGTCGGTTTCCCCCCCTTCCCCCCCCCATTTTAGGACGCCGCCATCAGCACGGAGCCCCTCTCAGATGGGTCACCCTATGAAACCTACGAGAGAGGAGAGAGCCAGAAAGTTTGGGTCAACGCGTCGGACGGCGTCACAGCGCTGGTGGGAGAGGTGAGGAAATCCCTGCAGGTCAGACCTTCAGATCTTGGGGGTCCCCCACCCTTTTCCTTCCTCCCTTTTTCCTCCCCCCTCCTTTTCCTCCCCCCCCTTTCCCCCCCCTTTTTCCCCCCTTCCCCCCCTTTCCCCCCCTTTCCCCCCCCTTTTCCTCCCCCCTTTTCCTCCCCCCTTTTCCTCCCCCCTTTCCCCACCTTTCCCCCCCTTTCCCCCCCTTTCCCCCCCTTTCCCCCCCCTTTCCCCCCCCCTTTCCCCCCCCCTTTCCCCCCCCCTTTTCCTCCCCCCTTTCCCCCCCTTTCCCCCCCTTTTCCCCCCCCTTTCCCCCCCTTACCCTCCCTTTCCCCCCCTTTCCCACCCCCCTTCCCCCCCCCCCTTTTCCCCCCCCTGTTTCCTATTATTTCCCCATCTTTAGATTTCCCTTCTTTCCCCCCTTTCTTTCCCACCTCCCCATTTCCCAGATTTCCCCTTCATTTCCCATCATTTCCCCACTTCCCCAGGCGCTCATTTTCCCTTTTTCCTTCTTATTTTCCCCCATTTTTCCCCCTTTTCCCCCATTTCCCAGGTCTGGCCCGGCCCAACGGTGTTCCCCGACTTCACAAACCCTGCAGTCACCAGCTGGTGGGTTGAGGAGTGCAGAATCTTCCATTCCATGGTTCCCTACGACGGCATCTGGATCGTAAGGGGGATTAATTATTAATTTTCATCATCTTCCTCATTCCCACTCCCATTTCCTAACCCTAAACCCCCACCCCCACCCCAATTTTTATCTTTTCCTCATTTCTCCTCATTTTTATCTCCTCATTTCTCCTCATTTGTATCTTCTCCCCATTTCTCCTGCTTTAATTATTCCTCTTTGGCAGGACATGAATGAGGTCGCGAGTTTCGTGGCCGGATCCCGCGACGGCTGTGAGCAGAACGATTGGAACTTCCCCCCCTACACCCCCCGTGAGTCTGAAGCATTTTGGGGGGTGAAAAACTCCAAATTCGGGGGGGTGGGAGGGAGGCAGAGCCGCTTTGCTGCCAATTTTGGGGGGGGTTCGTTGTCGTTTGGGTGTCACAAAAAGCGTGGATGAGTCGAAGCGTGGAGACGTGTTTGAAAATTGGGAGGTTGGCGACGGAGGGTTTGGGGGTGAAGGGTGAGGATGGGAGGGATTGAAAATGGAGTTTTGGGATGGGGTTTAAAAAGAGGTTTGCTGTGAAAATGTGAAAAATGGGAGGGGTTGGAAATGGGGAGGGTTGGAAATTTGGAGGTTTGGAAATGAGGAGGTTTGAAGATGGAAAAGTTTGGAAATGGGGAGGGTTTGAAAATGGGGAGGTTTGGAAATGGGGAGGTTTGGAAATTGGGCATTTGAAAATAGAAAGGTTTGGAAATGAGAAGTGTTGGAAATTGGGGGTTTGGAAATAGAAAGGTTTGGAAATGGGGAGGGTTTGAAAATGGGGAGGGTTGGAAATGGGGAGGGTTGGAAATTGGGGGGGTTTGAAAATTGAGAGGGTTGAAAATGGGAGGGTTGGAGATGGGGGGGTGGAAATTTGGGGGGGGTTGGCAATGGGGAGGGTTTGAAAATGAGGAGGTTTGGAAATTGGGGGCTTTGGAAATGAGGAGGTTTGGAAATTGAGAGGGTTGGAAATGGGAAGATTTGGAAACTGGGGGGTTTGGAAAATGAGGGTTTGGAAATTGGGGGGATTCAAAATAGAAAAGTTTGGAAATTGAAAGGATTTGGAAATGTGGAGGGTTGATAATTGGTAGGGCTGGAAATGGGAAGGTTTGGAAATGGGGAGGGAAGGGGAGGGAAGGGGAGGGAAGGGGAGGGAAGGGGAGGAGAGGAGAGGAGAGGAGAGGAGAGGAGAGGAGAGGAGAGGAGAGGAGAGGCAAACGCTTAAAAATGACAGGTTTAAAAGCAGAAGTTTTATAAAAATAAGAGGATTTAATATAGAGAGGTTGGAAAGCAGGAGGTTCTAATTAGCAGCACGGCAGTTAATTGGGTCTCTGATGGCAGACGTGGTGGAGCGGCTGCTGTTCTCGAAGACGATGTGCATGGATGCAGTGCAGCAGTGGGGCCGTCAGTACGACACCCACAACCTCTACGGATATTCCATGATCCTCTCCACGCAGCAGTAAGGACAATTCCTCTTCCTCCCTCCCCCCAAAAAAGGGGCAGTACAACATCTGTCCTTCATTAAGATTGGTTTTAATTAATGAGGAGCGCAAATCGGGAAGGTGTGGGCGTCCAGGGATGGGATCTCTTGAAACTGGGATCGAAGTTGGAATCGTTTTTGATTCTCTGTCAAAAAGTGGAAGTGATTCTCACAGATCTGAGTGGGAAATTCTGGAGACCTGAAGGGAAAATTTTGTGTGGAAAACTCGCCTGGAAATGTGAATCATTTTTTGGAGCGCGTTTTGCAATCAGAAATCAGAATTCAGTTCTGGTTTTGATGTCTTGAAATGGGAAACTTTGAGACCTGACTGGGAAGTTACGAGATTTCGATTGGAATTGGAATGAAATGTTTTGAAATTGCAATGAGGACTTTGGAAATCCGGTTCAAAATCCTTAAGGCTTTAATTGTTTTTATAGACTTAAACACATTTGTGTGGAAATCTGCTTTTATGTATTCGTAGTCATTCATAAGTTTGCGTGGAAATTTGAGTCGTATTTTGAACCTCACTTTGAAATTGGAGACCCGTTTTTCAAACCTGGTTTTGATATTTTGAGATCTGAGTGGGGAATTTTCAGTTCTGAACCAGGAACTCTGAAATCTGGACTGAAATCTTAGAGGTCAGAATCGAAATCGGAACAAAATCTTTTGAAATTGGGTCGAGGTGCTTTGAAATCTGAACTGAAATCCTGGAGATTTTAATTGTTGGCATTTTTTTTTGACGTTAGGATGGAAAACAGAATCGTATTTTGAATTTCATTTTGAAAGCGGAAATCAATTTTTCAAATCAGATTTGGAAATTTTGTGACCTGAACCGAAATTCTTGAGATCTGACTTGGAATTGGAACAGAATGTTTTGAAATTGGGTTGAGGTGTTTTGAAATCTGAGTTGAAATCCTGGAGATTTCGGTTTGTTTCTTTTTGTTTGTTTGTTTTTCATTCGGATGGAAAATTGCGTCGTATTTTGAATTTGGTTTTTTAAATCGGAGATGAATTCTTCAAATCTGATCCGGCAATCTTGAGATCCGCGTGGAAATTTTGAGATCTGAGCTGAAATTTTAGAGACCAGAACTGAAATTTGAACAAAATGTTCTGAAATTCGAATGAGATCCTTTGAAATCTGAATTGAAATCCTTGATATTAACCTTTTTTTTTCTTTTTTTTTTTAATGGATGGAAATTTCAATCACGTTTTGAATTTCTCTTTGAAATTCAAGATACATTTTTTCCATCTGAATCCCGGATTTTGAAGTCTCCAATTAAATTTTTGGGATCCAAATTCGGAGTTGAAGAAAACGTTCTAAAATTGGGATAAGGGGCTTTGAGTTTCACTGTGAAGTCTTTGTGATTTTAGTCGTTTTCGTCAGCAGAATTAACATGAGTTGAAATTTGAATGGCATTTTGAAACAGGAAATGAACTTCCGGATTCTGAATTGCAAAATTTGAAATCCAAGCGGAAATTTTTTGAGATCTGAATTCGGATTTGAATGGAATGTTTTGAAATTCAAATGAGATGCTTTGAAGTTCAAATTAAATTGATATTTGATTTTTTTTTTAATTAGAATTTAAGTTTTGGAGGATTCGAGCTGAAATTTAAATGGATTTTTAAAAAATTGAATTGATCTTTGAATGGAGGTTTGTTTTTTTTTGTTTGTTTTTTTAAATTTGAATCGTTCCTTGAAATTTGAACGGATGTCGGCAATTTGAGCCGAAACGTTTCAAAGTCATGTGGAAATCTGAGTGGACATCTTTCAAATTCATGTGGAAATTTAACCGGACATCTTTCAAATTGAGATTGAAATTTGAATCAAAATGTTTCAAATTCACCTCAAACTTTGAATTGAAAAGTTTGAAATTCACCTTGAAATTTGAATTGTTTGGAAGCTTTGAAAGCTGAAGGCGCTGCTGGCAGTAACTCAAAATCCTTTGGTTTATTTATTATTATTTTTCTTACCCAATTCTGCCTTTTTGAGGGACTTTTGTTTGGTCATTTTGGTTTATTTATTATTATTGTTTTTTACCCAATTCTGCCTTTTTGAGGGACTTTTGTTTGGTCATTTGTGTTTTTTTTTAGGGCCATTGAAGCCGTGTTTCCTGGCAAACGAAGTTTCCTCCTCTCGAGGTCGACGTTTGTGGGGTCGGGGAAGTACTCAGGGCATTGGCTGGGCGACAACACGGCATCATGGGACCAGCTGAAGTGGTCGATCCCCGGAATTCTGGAATTCGGGCTCTTTGGGATCCCCTATGTATGAAATTATCTCTTTTTTTGTAGCTTTTAACCGATTTGTGAGAATTTGTTGGGCACAAATCCGTCTGCACGAAGCTCTTTGGATCATGGGACGGCCTTCAAAGATGATTTATTTATTCACCCCAATTCTGTTTTGAAATCCGAGTTTTGAAATCCAGATTTTGGAAAAAACGGATTTCTCAAAGCCAGATTTGGAAGCTTGAAAACTGGGCTCTGAAATTTTGAAATTTTGAAATTTGGGTTTTGAAAATTGGGTTTGAGAACCGAGTTTCGAAAACTCAGTTTTGAGCTCCGGGTTTTGAAAACCGGGTTGGATCCTCGGATTTTGATGGTTGGGTTTGGAAAATCTGAGTTTTTATGTTTGGGCTTTGAAAAACGGATTTGGAAATGTGGAATTTGGAATTCGGATTGGGGGGGGGAAAAATGGATTTTGAAATTTGGGTTTGGAAATCATTTGGGTTTTGAAATGTTGAAATCATTCAGGTTATGAAATGCTGAGGATTAGAAATTTGGGTTTTGAAATCATTCGGGTTTTGAAACATTGAGGTTTAGAAATTTGGGGTTTGAAATCATTCGGGTTTTGAAATGTTGAGGTTTAGAAATCTGGGTTTTGAAGTAATTCGAGTTTTGAAATGCTGAGGGTTAGAAATTCGGGTTTTGAAATCATTCAGGTTTTGAAATCATTCGGGTTTTGAAATGTTGAGGTTGAGAAATTTTGGTTTTGAAGTAATTCGAGTTTTGAAATGCTTAAGATTAGAAATTCGGGTTTGGAAATCATTCGGGTTGTGAAACGTTGAGGTTTAGAAATCTGGGTTTGGAAATCATTTGGGTTTTGAAATGTTGAAATCATTCAGGTTATGAAATGCTGAGGATTAGAAATTCGGGTTTTGAAATCATTCGGGTTGTGAAACGTTGAGGTTTAGAAATTTGGGGTTTGAAATCATTCGGGTTATGAAATGTTGAGGTTTAGAAATTCGGGTTTCGGAAAATCAGCTGTTGAAAATTGGATTTTGAAATTCGGATTCTGAAATTTGGATTTTGAAGTTTTGAAACCCTTTTTTTTTTAATTATGATTAGATATATTTTTTAATGTTGGTTTGTTTCGGCGCCTTTGTCCTCATTTATGTCCTGCTTTGCTCCGTGTTTGAGGTCGGCGCTGACATCTGTGGGTTCTTTGAGAACACGACGGAGGAGCTGTGCAGGCGCTGGATGCAGGTGGGAGCATTTTACCCCTTTTCCAGGAACCACAACACCGAGCTCTGCTCCGTAAGTGCCCCCAAAGCCCCCAATTTCCATCCTTGCATCTCAGTGCTGTGAATGAAATCGCAAAATTAAATTCCTACCACTGGCCGGTGAAACCGATTTGAAATTGGAGCAACTTTCAGTTTTCTCCCCATTGAAATTTTCTGTTTTCTCTCATCGGAATTTGCCATTTTCTATCGAAATTTCCATTTCTCCCTTTAGAAAATGCCATTTTCTCCTCTTTGGAAATTTCTTTCTTTTCCCTCTTTAGAAATTTCCGTTTTCTCTCTTTCAAAATCTCCATGGGTTTTTTTTCTTCCAATGAAATTCCCACTTCCTCTCTGTCAAGAATTTCCACTTTCTCCCCGTTGAAATTTCCATTCCTTCAGAAATTCTTAGACATTTCTCTTTAGCAATTCCTATTTAGGAACCCTTTTCCCCCCGAATATTTGGTGTTAATTCCACGACTTTCATCATCCCACAGCTGAACTACGTTCAACACCAAACTCATCCTCCATCCTTTCCAATCCCCAACGTTTCACCCCAAATCTTCCTTTCCACATTTCAAGCCGTGCTCTTTGCCCCCAGTTTGTACCCCAAAAAAAAGCCCTAAAAATCCCCAATTCTCTCTCTTTCCAGCCCCAGGACCCAGCCTACTTCGGCGCCGACTCCATTTTGGTGACATCCTCCATCCATTACCTGAACATCCGCTACACGCTGCTGCCCTACCTCTACACCCTCTTCTACAAAGCTCACACACAGGGGGACACGGTGGCGCGGCCCCTCATGCACGAGTCAGTCCCAAATCCTCCCCTCCCCTTCTTTTCTTCATGGAACCCTAGAATCCTAGAATCACAAGGTTGCAAACGACCCATAACTCGTCTCCTCCCCACCGTTGCCCCCACAGCACCAACCCACAGCTCGCAGCTCCTCGTCCCGGCGCCTCTTGAGCGCTGCCAGGGACGGCGCCTCCCCCACCTCCCTGGGCAGCCATGGCAGCGCCTGAGCACTGAGAGAAAAAGTGCTTCCTCATGTCCGACCTGAACCTCCTCTGGTACAACTTGTGGCTATGAGAACCCATTGAAATCCCATTGAGATCCCATTAGGATCCCATTAGGATCCCATTGAGATCCCACTGAAATCCCATTGAGTTCCCACTGAAATCCTATTAGGATCCCACTGAAATCCCATTAGGATCCCATTGAGATCCCATTGAAATCCCATTAGGATCCTACTGAGATCCCATTGAGATCCCACTGAGATCCCATTGAGATCCCACTGAAATCCCATTAGGATCCCACTGAAATCCCACTGAGATCCCATTGAGATCCCACTGAAATCCCATTAGGATCCCACTGAAATCCCACTGAAATCCCATTAGGACCCCATTAAGACCCCATTGAGATCCCACTGAAATCCCATTAGGATCCCATTGAGATCCCACTGAAATCCCATTAGGATCCTACTGAGATCCCATTGAGATCCCATTGAGTTCCCACTAAAATCCTATTAGGATCCCATTGAGTTCCCACTGAAATCCCACTGAAATCACATTGAGATCCCACTGAAATCCTATTAGGATCCCACTGAAATCCTATCAGGATCCTATTGAAATCCCACTGAGGTCCCAATGAGGTCCCACTGAAATCCCATTGAAATCACACTGTGATCCCACTGAGTTCCCACTGAAATCCCTCTGAAATCCTACTGAAATCCCATTGAAATCTCATTAGGATCCCACTGAGATGCCATTGAGATCCCACTGAAATCCCATTGAGATCCCATTGAAATCCCATTCAAATCCCATTAGGACCCCACTGAAATCCCACTAAAATCCCATCACGATCCCACTCAGATCCCACTGAGATCCCATTGAGTTCCCACTGAGATCCCATTGAGATCCCACTGAAATCCCATTGAGTTCCCATTGAAATCCTATTAGGATTCCACTGAAATCCCATTGAAATCCCATTGAGATCCCATTGAGATCCCACTGAAATCCCATTGAGTTCCCACTGAAATCCCATTAGGATCCCATTAGGATCCCACTGAAATCCCACTGAAATCAAATTGAGATCCCACTGAAATCCCATTAGGATCCCACTGAAATCCTATTAGGATCCTATTGAAATCCCATTGAAATCACATTAGGATCCCACTGAAATCCCACTGAGATCCCATTGAAATCCCATTGAGATCCCACTGAAATCCCATTAGGATCCCACTGAGAACCCACTGAGATCCCATTCAGTTCCCACTGAAATCCCATTAGGATCCCAATGAGATCCCAATGAGATCCCACTGAGATCCCATTGAGTTCCCACTGAAATCCCATTAGGATCCCACTGAAATCTCATTAGGATCCTACTGAGATCCCATTGAGATCCCACTGAAATCCCATTGAGTTCCCACTGAAATCCCATTAGGATCCCACTGAAATCCCATTGAGTTCCCACCGAAATCTTATTAGGATCCTATTGAAATCCCATTGAAATCACATTAGGATCCCACTGAAATCCTATTAGGATGTTATTGAAATCCCATTGAAATCACATTAGGATCCCTCTGAAATCCCACTGAGATCCCATTGAAATCCCATTGAGATCCCACTGAAATCCCATTAGGATCCCACTGAGATCCCACTGAGATCCCACTGAAATCCCATTAGGATCCCACTGAGATCCCACTGAGATCCCATTGAAATCCAATTGAGATCCCTCTGAAATCCCATTAGGACCCCATTAAGACCCCATTGAGACCTCACTGAAATCCCATTAGGATCCCATTGAGATCCCACTAAAATCCCATTGAGTTCCCACTGAAATCCTATTAGGATCCCACTGAAATCCCATTAGGATCCCATTGAGATCCCACTGAAATCCCATTAGGATCCTACTGAGATCCCATTGAGATCCCACTGAAATCCTATTAGGATCCCATTGAGTTCCCACTGAAATCCTATTAGGATCCCATTGAGTTCCCACTGAAATCCCACTAAAATCCCATTGAGTTCCCACTGAAATCCTATTAGGATCCCATTGAGTTCCCACTGAAATCCCACTGAAATCGCATTGAGATCCCACTGAAATCCTATTAGGACCCCACTGAAATCCTATCAGGATCCTATTGAAATCCCACTGAGGTCCCAATGAGGTCCCACTGAAATCCCATTGAAATCACACTGTGATCCCACTGAGTTCCCACTGAAATCCCTCTGAAATCCTACTGAAATCCCATTGAAATCTCATTAGGATCCCACTGAGATGCCATTGAGATCCCACTGAAATCCCATTGAGATCCCATTGAAATCCCATTCAAATCCCATTAGGACCCCACTGAAATCCCACTGAAATCCCATCACGATCCCATTGAGATCCCACTGAGATCCCATTGAGTTCCCACTGAAATCCCATTAGGATCCCACTGAGATCCCACTGAGATCCCATTGAGTTCCCACTGAAATCCCATTAGGATCCCAATGAGATCCCACTGAGATCCCATTGAGATCCCATTGAGTTCCCACTGAAATCCCATTAGGATTCCACTGAAATCTCATTAGGATCCCATTGAGATCCCATTGAGATCCCACTGAAAAGCCACTGTAATCCCATTGAAATCACATTAGGATCCCATTGAGATCCCACTGAAATCCCATTGAGTTCCCACTGAAATCCTATTAGGATCCCACTGAAATCCCATTAGGATCCCATTGAGATCCCATTGAAATCCCATTAGGATCCCACTGAGATCCCATTGAGATCCCACTGAAATCCCATTGAGTTCCCACTGAAATCCCATTAGGATCCCACTGAAATCCTATTAGGATCCTATTGAAATCCCATTGAGATCCCACTGAAATCCCATTAGGACCCCATTAAGACCCCATTGAGACCTCACTGAAATCCCATTAGGATCCCATTGAGTTCCCACTAAAATCCCATTGAGTTCCCACTGAAATCCTATTAGGATCCCACTGAAATCCCATTAGGATCCTACTGAGATCCCACTGAAAGCCCACTGAAATCCCATTGCGATCCCATTGAAATCCCATTGAGTTCCCACTGAAATCCTATTAGGATCCCATTAGGATCCCACTGAAATCCCACTGAGATCCCTTTGAAATCCCATTAGGATCCCACTGAAATCCCTCTGAAATCCTATTGAAATCCCATTGAAATCTCATTAGGATCTCACTGAGATCCCACTGAAATCCCATTGAGTTCCCACTGAAATCCTATTAGGATCCCACTGAAATCCCATTAGGATCCCATTGAGATCCCACTGAAATCCCATTAGGATCCTACTGAGATCCCATTGAGATCCCATTGAGTTCCCACTAAAATCCTATTAGGATCCCATTGAGTTCCCACTGAAATCCCACTGAAATCACATTGAGATCCCACTGAAATCCTATTAGGATCCCACTGAAATCCTATCAGGATCCTATTGAAATCCCACTGAGGTCCCAATGAGGTCCCACTGAAATCCCATTGAAATCACACTGTGATCCCACTGAGTTCCCACTGAAATCCCTCTGAAATCCTACTGAAATCCCATTGAAATCTCATTAGGATCCCACTGAGATGCCATTGAGATCCCACTGAAATCCCATTGAGATCCCATTGAAATCCCATTGAAATCCCACTGAGATCCTATTGAAATCCCATTGAAATCCCATTAGGACCCCACTGAAATCCCACTGAAATCCCATCACGATCCCACTGAGATCCCATTGAGTTCCCACTGAAATCCCATTAGGATCCCACTGAAATCTCATTAGGATCCCATTGAGATCCCATTGAGATCCCACTGAAAAGCCACTGAAATCCCATTGAAATCCCTTTAGGATCCCACTGAGATCCCACTGAGATCCCACGAGATCGAATCCCGGAATCCTAGGATCCCAATGCTGCCAACTCCCTGTCAGGCCACCAGGTGCAGCGGCGGCCATTTTCCCGTGTGCCGCTCGCTGCCTGGAGCGGAGGCCGAACCCCTCTGCACCCCGACCTCCTTCAGGAGGCTGCAGAGCGCCATCATCTCCCCTGAGCTCCTCTCCTCCACGCTGAACACCCCCAGCTCCCCCAGCTGCTGCTCAGCAGCCCCGCGCTCCGCACCCCTCGCCAGCCTCGCCGCCCTTCTCCGCACGCTGGGGCCTCCGCGTCCTTCCTGCACTCAGGGCCCCTTCCTTACCAACACCCAAATCCTCAGTGCTTCCGAATCAAGCGGCGCGTTCCTAAAAAGCAAAAAGGGGGAAATCGGGGTTGGTTTGGTGTTTTTTGGAGGGGGGGCAAAGCGTTGGTTGGGGCTTTTGAGCGACCCGGCGTCCCTCCAGCTGCAGGCGCCCCGTGGCAGCGGCGCTGATTGCAATTAGCAGCCATGAGCCCCTCTCGTTGGCGCAGGTTTTACTCGGATGAAGCCACGTGGGACGTGGACAAGCAGTTCCTGTGGGGCCCCGCGTTGCTCATCACCCCGGTGATGGACCCGGTAGGTGGCGCCGCTCTTGTCGGCAGGGCGATTTGGGGCTATATGGGGTTGTTTGGGGTTGTTTGGGGCTCTTTGGGGCTCTTTGTGGTTATTTGGGATTGTTTGGGGTGGTTTGGGGCTATTTGGGGCAATTTGGGGCAATTTTGGGGTTATTCTAGATTATTCAGGGTTATTTGGGATAATTTGGGGCTATTTGGAATAATTTGGGGCTATTTGGGATAATTCAGGGCTGTTTGGGGTTATTTGGGGCTATTTGGGGTTATTCTGGATTATTCAGGGTTATTTGGGGTTATTTGGGGCTATTTGGGGTTATTCTGGATTATTCAGGGTTATTTGGGGTTATTATGGATTATTCTGGATTATTCTGGATTATTTAGGGCTATTTGGGGTTGTTTGAAGTTCTTTGGGGCTATTTGGGGCTCTTTGTGGTTATTTGGGATTGTTTGGGATTGTTTGGGGTTATTTGGGGCTATTTGGGGTTATTCTGGTTTATTTGGGGTTATTTGGGGCTATTTGGGGTTATTCTGGATTATTTGGGGTTATTTGGGATAATTTGGGGCTATTTGGGGTTGTTTGGAATTGTTTGGGGCTATTTGGGGCTCTGTGGTTATTTGGGATTATTTGGGGCTGCTTGGGGCTGTTTGGGGTTATTTGGGGATATTTGGGGCTATTCGGGGTTATTTAGGGTTATTTGGAATTATTTGCGTTTAATTTGGGATTAATTTGGGGTTAATTTGGGGTTATTTGGGGTTATTGGGATTATTTGGGGCTATTTGGGACTCTTCGGGGCTATTTTAGATTATTTGGGGTTATTTGGGGTTAATTTGGGGTTATTTGGGGCTCTTTGTAGTTATTTGGGGCTATTTGGGATTGTTTGGGGTTGTTTGGGGCTGTTGGGGGCTATTTGGGCTGTTTAGGGCTATTTGGGTTTATTTGGGTTTATTTGGGATTATTCGTGGTTATTTGGGGCTATTTGGGGTTAATTAGGGGCTATTTGGGATTATTTGGGGATTATTGGGATTATTTGGGGCTCTTTGGGACTCTTTGCGACTCTGGGGTTAATTTGGGGCTATTTGGGGTTATTTGGGGTTATTGGGATTATTTGGGGCTATTTGGGGCTTGTTGGGGTTATTTGGGGCTTGTTGGGGCTATTTGAGGCTATTTGGGGTTATTTGGGTTTAATCAGGCTTATTCACGGTTATTTGGGGTTTATTTGGGATAATTTGGGGCTATTTGGGGCTATTTGGGTTTTTTGGGGCTATTTGGGGCTATTCAGGATTATTTGGGTTTATTTGGGTTTATCCACAGTTATTTGGGGTTATTTGGGATAATTTGGGGCTATTTGGGATAATTTGGGGGCTATTTGGGGCTATTTGGGACTTTTTGGGGCTATTCGGTTTTATTCGGGTTTATTTGGGGTTATTAGCGGTTATTCAGGGTTATTCGGGGTTATTGGGATTATTTGGGGCTATTTGGGGCTATTTGGTTTTATTCGGGGGTATTTGGGTTGTTTGGGGCTATTTGGGGTTATTTGAGATTCTTTGTGTGATTTGGGATTATTTGGGATTATTCTGGATTATTTTGGGGTCATTTGAGGTCATTTGGGGTCATTTGGGATCACGTGGGGCTTCAGACCTTGATGCGATTCAATCGAGGTCCAGATCTCAATGGAAATTCCCATTTTTCCTCTTCAGAAATCTCAATTCTCCCTCTTTACCAATTTCCATTCTCTCTCCACTTCAATTCCTATTTTCCCTCTTCCGGAATTTCCCTTTTCTCCCCACTGAAATCTCACTTTTCCCTCGTTAAGAATTTTCCATCCTGCCCTCTTTAGAAATTCCCATTTCCTCCTGGTTAAAATGTTTCATTTCCTCTTTCTTTCTCCTCCAAAAATTCCCGTTTTTGCTTCACGCTGAAGAGATTTCAATTCCCTTAAAATTCCTTAAAAATTGTAAAGAAGTGCAAAGAAACCTTTGAAATCATTCAAAATCTTCAAGACTTCTGAAAGCTGTTTTTGCAGCCGATTGAAGAGCTCGTAAAATGCATCCGAAATTTTGCAGGGCTGCGTTCGCGATGCTTCAAAATGGTTCAAACCGATCGCAGCTTTGAAATTTTTTGACCAATTTGGATTTTTTTGAGCTTTTTTTTTTGAAATTTTGGATTGATCTGCGTTTCCAGGAGGTTTTTTGGGTTTTTTTTTCCCCTCAATTTTTGCCTTTCAGGGGGTGGAGGTGATCCAAGCTTACATCCCTGATGCTCTGTGGTACGACTACGAAACGGTGCGTAAGGGGGACGACTCGCAGAACCCCAATTTTGGTAACAAAACACGGAGAAATCCTGGTTTTCAGCCCCATCAGAGGAGTTGTGGTGCAGAGGAGTTGTGGTGGCTTCCTTTTGTGGCTGCGGGTGTCAAAGCATTGGGAAGTGAAAAGGTGGAGGAGGATTCGGGGTCGGAGAGGTTGAGAGAAAAAGGGGAGCGTTGGGGTGAAAAATAAAAAGGGGAGGGTATGGAAAAATATGGGGAGAATTGGGGAAGGGTGGGAAAGAAATGGAGTGTAAGGAAAAGCGAGGAAAAAAGGAAGAAATAGAAAGATGAAAATCATAGGAGAAAAGTGGGGGGAAGTTGGAAAATGGGTGAAAAAGAAAAGAACAAAAAAAAAAGGAAAAAATGTGGAAAAAATCGGTTTAAAATGAAAAAAACAAAGGGATGTTTTTAGAGAAAAAGGAAGAATTTGGAAGTTGGGAGAAAATAGGAAACGCTGGGATAAGGAGGGGAAAATGGGAAAAAAATCAAAAAAAATTGAAAGATAATGGGCAAAATGGGGAAAAAGTTGAAAAAGAAGGGAAGAAGTTGGGAAAATGGGGAAAAAATGAAAAAGAAAATGGGAAAAATGGGGGAAAAGGGGAAAATAAGGAGAAAAATGAAAAAAAAATGAAAGAAATTGAAATTGGAAAGGTGGAGAAGATTGGGGAAAATCTGGAAAATTGGAAAAATGGGCAAAATTTGGAAAGAATTGGGGAAAATTGGAAAAATGGAAAACATTCGAAGTGAACAGAAGAAAAAAAATGGAAAAAAAAAGGAAAAAAAATGGGGGAAAAAAGGTGGAAATGGGGAAAAAGGCAGAAATGGGTGAAAAAAGGAGAAAAATGCAAAACATTCAAAATGAACAGAAGGAAAAAAAATGAAAAAAAGGGAAAAAATGGGGAAAAAAGGGGGGGGGATTAGGGAAAAGAGGGTGAAAATGGGGAAAAAAAGGCGGAAATGGGGGAAAAAGGAGAAAAATGGAAAACACTGAAAATGAACAGAAGAAAAAATGGAAAAAATGGAAAAAAAAAAATGGGGAAAAAAAGGGGGGGTAATGGGAAAAAAAGGTGGAAATGAGAAAATAAGGCAGAAATGGGGGGAAAAGGCAGAAAAGGGAGGAAAAAGGAGAAAAATGGAAAACATTCAAAATGAACAGAAGAATAAAATGGAAATAAAATGGAAAAAAATTGGGAAAAAAGGGAGGGGGAATGGGGGAAAGAAGGTGAAAATGGGGAAAAAGGCAGAAATGGGGGAAAAAGGAGAAAAATGGAAAACATTCAAAATGAACCGAAGAAGAAACTGAAAAAAATGGGAAAAAATGGGGAAAAAAAGGGGGGGAAATGGGGAAAAAAGGTGGAAATGGGGGAAAAAAAGGCAGAAATGGGGGGGAAATGAGAAAAATGAAGAAATATCAGGGAAAGCACTGGGAAAATATTGGAAAAACATAGAATGATTTGGAAAAAAGAAAAAGAATCAATGGAGGATTTGGGCCCGCAGTGCAACCAAATTCCCTGTTTTTCTCCCCAAACAGGGAGCCAGGATCTCGTTCCGCCGGCAGAGCGCAGAGCTTTACCTCCCTGCCGACAAAATGGGGCTGCACCTCCGGGGGGGCCACGTGGTGCCCACCCAGCGCCCCAACACCACCACCGTCACCAGGTGCTGCCCCCAAACCTGGCGGGTTTTGCCCCGAATTTGGGGGGAAAATGTTTTGTTTTGGGTTGTTTTGGGTTGTTTTTCCTGGGGAGTCCTGTGATTATTGGCCGTATGGCTGCTCTTCCCCATAATCCTCCCTCCTTCGTCCTTATTGCGTCCTTACCCTCCTTACTCCATCCTTACTACACCGCTACTCCATCTTTACTCAACCCTTTCTGCGCCCCCGCTCCATTCCTTGCTCCATCGTTCCTCCATCTCTACTCCACCCTTACTCCTCTCTTGCTCTGTTTCTCATGCCATCATTACTGCGCCCATTCTCAACCTATGCTCCATCCTTACCCCATCCTTACTCCACTCTTACTCCACTCAGTCATTACTACACTCTTAATCCATCCTAACTCCATCCTTACTCCACTCCTGCTCTGTTCCTTATGACATCATTACTACAGTTGTATTCAATCTAGGTTCAATCCTTACTCCACCCTTACTCCACTCCTTCTCCATCTTTATTCCACCTTTACTCCACCTTTACTACACTCCATCTTTTACTCAGTTCTTAACTGTACTCTTTCTCTATCCTTTCTCCTCCCTTGCTACACTCTTACTCCACCTTTACTACACTCTTACTCCATCTTTACTACACTCCTACTCCATCTTTACTCAGTCCCTGACTATACTCTTTTTCCATCCTTTCTCCTCCCTTACTCCACTCCCTTTCCATCTTTACTACACTCTTACTCCACCTTTACTACACTCTTACTCCACCTTTACTCAGTCCCTAACTACACTCTCCATTCTTTCTTCTCCCTTACTCCACTCCTTCTCCACCTTTACTACACTCTTACTCCACCTTTACTACACTCTTGCTCCACCTTTACTACACTCTTACTCCATCTTTACTCAGCCCCTAACTACACTCTTTCTCCATCCTTTCTCCTCCCTTACTACACTCCTTCTCCATCTTTACCCAATCATTACTACACTCTTAATCCATCCTAATCCATCTTTATTCCACCCCTGCTCTGTTCCTTATGACATCATTACTACAGCCGTACTCAATCTGGGCTCAATCCTTACTCCATTCTTACTCCATTCCTTACTCCACTCTTACTACACCTGTACTCAATTTATTCTCCATCCATATTTCATCCCTGCTACTCCGTTCTTAACTGCACTCTTTCTCCATCCTTTCTCCTCCCTTACTACACTCTTACTCCATCTCTACTCCACTCTTTCCCCATCGTTACTCCACCCTTTCTACCCTCCTTCTCCTTCCTTACTCCACTCTTACTGCGTTTCTTATGCCATTCTTTCTACTCCCATTCTCAATCTGGGCTCAGTCCTTACTCCACTCTTACCCCATTCCTTGCTACACCTGAACCCAATTAATACTCCATTGTTACTCCACCCTTTCCACACTCTTACTCCATCTTTACTCAATTCTTAACTCCATCCTTTCTCCTCCCTTACTACACTCATTCTCCATCCTTACTCCACTCTTACACTGTTTCTTATGCTATGATTACAACACCCATTTTCAATCTAGGCTCAATCCTTACTCCACTCTTACCCCATTCCTTACTCCATTCTTACTACTCCAGTACTCCATTTAACTCCATCTTTACTCCACTCTTTCTCCACTCTTACTACACTCTTATTCAATCCTTACTCCATCCTTACTCCACTCTTACGCTGTTTCTTATGCTATCATTACAACACACATTTTCAATCTAGGCTCAATCCTTACTCCACTCTTACCCCATTCCTTACTCCATTCTTACTACTCCACTCTTGCTCCACTCTTACTCCACTCTTACTCCACTCTTACTCCACTCTTACTCCCTTCTTATTCAATCCTTACTGCATCCTTACTCCACTCTTACCATTCCAACTCAACCCCCTAAATTTCAGAGCCCCGTTCCCCTCCAATCAAGCATTAATTACCTCCACCGTGACCCCAAAAAGGACATGAATTACCACCACTACAACCCAAACTGACCCCCAAAATCACCGTTTTTCACCCCGCAGCCGCAGGAATGCGCTGGGGCTGATTGTGGCACTGGATGACAACGGGACGGCAGCAGGGGAGCTTTTCTGGGACGACGGCGAATCCACGGGTGAGTGACCCGGCCTGTAGGAATCCCTTGGACTCCTCCAGCACAGATGCGAATCCTCTGCACCTTGCTGTGCTCAGCGTCACCAGATTCACCCGGCCCCACCTTTCCAACCTTTTGAGGCCCCTCTGAGCAGCATCCCTTCCTTCCACAAATGGGTGAGGGCTCTGGAGCACAAAGGGGTCTTATGGGGAGCAGCTGAGGGAGCTGGGATGGGTCAGCGTGGAGAAGAGCAGGCTCAGGGAAGACCTCATTGCACTCTACAACCTCCTGAAGGGAGTGGGGACACCAGGGGGACACCATGGAGAGACAATGGGACATGGAGGACCCCAGTGGTCCATGGAGGACCTCAAAAGGACATGGAGGACCCCAAAATGAAATTGACAACCCCAGTGCAATATGGGAACCCCAGGGGGACATGGAAGACCCCAGTGGGGCATGGAGGACCCCAGTGGGGCATGGAGGACCCCAGTGATTCATGGAGGACCCCCATGTGACATGGAGGACCTGGAGTCTGAAGAAGAGGAGGCTCAGAGGAGGCCTCATTGCCCTCTACAACTTCCTGAAGGGAATGGGGACACCAAGGGGACACCATGGAGACCAAGGGGACATGGAAGACCTCAGTGGGACATGGAGGACCTGGAGTCTGAAGAAGAGGAGGCTCATGGAAGACCTCATTGCACTCTACAACTTCCTGAAAGGAATGGGGACACCAAGGGGACACCATGGAGAGACAATGGGACATGGAAGACCTCGGTGGGACACGGGGACCCCGAAAGGAAATGGAGGACCCCAAAATGAACTGGACAACCCCAGTGCAACATGGGAACCCCAGGGGGACATGGAGGACACCAGTGGGGCATGGAGGACCCCACTGGGGCATGGAGGACCTGGAGTCTGAAGAAGAGGAGGCTCAGGGAAGACCTCATGGCACTCTACAACTTCCTGAACGGAGTGGGGACACCAAGGGGACACCAAGGGGACACCATGGAGACCAAGGGGACATGGAAGACCTCGGTGGGACATGGGGACCCCAAAAGGAAATGGAGGACCCCAAAATGAAATGGACAACCCCAGGGGGACATGGAGGCCCCCAGTGGGACATGGAGGCCCCCAGTGGGATATGGAGGACCCCAGTGGGATATGGAGGACCTTAATGGGACATGGAGGACCCCAGTGGGACATGGAGGACCCCAGTGGGACATGGAGGACCCCAGTGGGATATGGAGGACCCTAATGGGACATGGAGGACCCCCATGCGACATGGAGGACCTGGAGTCTGAAGAAGAGGAGGCCTCACTGCACTCTACAACTTCCTGAAGGGAATGGGGACACCAAGGGGACATGGAAGACCTCGGTGGGACATGGGGACCCCGAAAGGAAATGGAGGACCCCAAAATGAAATGGACAACCCCAGGGGGACATGGAGGACCCCAGTGGGATATGGAGGACTCTAATGGGACATGGAGGACCCCAGTGGGACATGGAGGACCCCAGTGGGATATGGAGGACCCCAGTGGGACATGGAGGACCCCAGTGGGATATGGAGGACCCCAGTGGGATATGGAGGACTCTAATGGAACATGGAGGACCCCAGTGGGACATGGAGGACCCCAGTGGGATATGGAGGACTCTAATGGGACATGGAGGACCCCAGTGGGATATGGAGGACCCCAGTGGGACATGGAGGACCCTAATGGGATATGAAGGACCCCAAAGGGACATGGAGGACCCCAGTGGGACATGGAGGACCTGGAGTCTGAAGAAGAGGAGGCTCAGAGGAGCCCTCATTGCCCTCTACAACTTCCTGAAGGGGGGCTGCAATGAGGAGGATTTTGCCCTCTTCTCCCAGGCAACGAACGGGACCCGAGGAAACGGCCACAGGTTGTGCCAGGGAAGATTGAGGTTGGATATGAGGAAAAGCTTTTTTCTCTCCAAGAGTGCTGGGGTGGCCCAGGGAAGGCGTGGAGTCACCGTTTGTGGTGGTGTTGAAGACGAGGTGATGGGAGATGAGGGGCAGCAGCTCAGCGGCAGCGACGGCGCTGGGAGGGCAGATGGGATGGAGGACCTCCAACCTTGGGATTCTGAGGTTCCATCAAGTGACATCTTCCAGAAATCTTGATTATTTCACTTTATTTCGTAATCAGAAACGATTTTTATTTTGAGGAAATGGCGTTTGGTTTATTTTTTTGTTTGTTTGTTTTTTGGCAAAGATTGGGATTCTGTTCGGGCAGAAAATGTTGTTCTTTGGGGGGTGGTGGGTGTTTTATTTTTGGACAGGAACAGTAAATTTTGATGAAAGAAACCGATTTTTTTTCCTTTTTTCCTTTTTTTTTTTGCCAAAACGGTGACTTTTTTCCCCAGAATTTCATTGCTTTGCATTTTTGCAGGCGTTATTTTTTTGCTGCGATATTTTTCTTCTTTCGGGAAATGAAGCACGTTGCATTGGTTGGTTTTATTTTATTTTCAGCCAGGGAGGGAACTTTTTTAAAAGAATAAAAAAAAATTGAATTTAAAAGAATAAAAATGGACCCAAATTGGGGGGAAATGGAACAATTTTGCCACTCTGGGTCAATCCCACCCAAAATGGTGAATTTTAGCGGGTTTCGCTTCGCACCAGGAATCTCTTCTCCCACTTTTTAGGTACGATCGAGGGAGGGATTTACGTCCACTACGACTTCAGGGTTTCCAATGTAAGTTGGCGTCGTTTGCGTTTTGTTTAATTAGAGGAGAGAAAGGGAAATGAAACGGATTTTTTGGTTGAGTTTTGGAAGTGAAAATCAAAATTGGAAAAAAAAGTGTGGAAGATGACATTGAAATGATCTTTGAAGGGACTTTTAATTAATGGTAATGAGGAGATTTGACAGGAGAAATGAAGGGAATTTTTAAACGGGTCTAAGTAAAAATAAGAAAAAATGGAACAAAAGAAATTATTTCAAATGAATTTGAAATTTGTAATTTGTAATTTGGGATTTGTAATCTGTAATTTGAAATTTGGGATTTGAAATTTGAAATCTGTAATTTGAAATCTGTAATTTGAAATTTGTAATTTGTAATCTGAAATTTTCAATGAAAATAAGAATAAAAAAATGAACAAAAAACAAAAAGGAAAAATGAATGGGAAAAGTAATGTTTAACATTAGAAAATCATTGAGAAATTTTCATGCATGGAAAATATAATTATGTATATTAGAAATTAATTATGTACTATATTATATATTATAATAGTATAATTATGTAATATTTTATTATTTTATAATACATATTAAGCATAATTTTATAATATAATATAATAGAACTACATATACTATACTATACTATACTATAATATAATATAATATAATATAATATAATGTATGGAATATATTGTATATAATCATTATACCATTATTATTCTATAACTCTCATGTAATTTTATATTATACATAAGTAAATATGTTATATATAATCATATAAATATATAATTACATACAATTATATGTAATATATAATATTATAATTCTATCACATTTAAGTGAACATATTATATATAGTTAAATAATTACAATATTCTGATTATAAAAATGTTTTTTATCCTTATAAAAACATAATTATCAATCATTATAATTGTCATTATATATATATAAAACATAATATTATAATTCTATTATATAAAAGTAAATATACAGAGTTAAATATAATTATATATAATGTAATATTATAGTTCTATTATCTATAAGTAGATGTATTATATATAATTACATAATTTTAATATTCAAATGATTCATGATGATTCAAATGATAAGAATACATCTTTAATTTATCCTTATTCTATGCTTATAAATTATTCTGTGATTATAAATCATTATAATTAACTATAAATTAGTCTGTGATTAAAAATCATTATAATTAACTATAATTTTATATAATATGATAATTTATGTAAATTATACATTCATTTAAATGATAATTTTATATATATTTTTATACTCTATTTTCTATATTCTATATCATATCTTCTACATCCTATATCCTATATTCTAGATTCTATATTCTGTGTTCTATATTCTATGTTCCATATTCCATATTATATATCATACATTCCATATTATATACATCATATATCATATATATATATATCATATATCATATATTCTACATTCTATATTCTATATCCTATATCCTAGATTCTATTTTCTATATTATATATCATATATTCTATATTCTATATCACATATTCTGCATTCTATATCCTATGTTCTATACTCTGTATCATACATTCTTTATCCTGTATTCTATATTCTATATTCTGTATTCTATATTCTATATTCTATATTCTATATTCTATATTCTATATTCTATATTCTATATTCCATATTCTATATTCTGTATTCTATACCCTGTACCCTACACCGTACACCCTCTACCCTATATTCTATATCCTATATTCTATACCCTATATTCTATACCCTGTACCCTGTACCCTACACCCTACACCCTGTACCCTATATTCTATATCCTATATTCTATATCCTATATTCTATACCCTACACCCTACACCCTACACCCTGTACCCTATATTCTATATCCTATATTCTATATCCTATATTCTATACCCTACATCCTACACCCTACACCCTGTACCCTATATTTTATATCCTATATTCTATATCCTATATATATATATATATATATATATATCCTATATTCTATACCCTGTACCCTACATCCTACACCCTATACCCTACACCCTATATTCTATATCCTATATTCTATACCCTATATTCTATACCCTGTACCCTACATCCTACACCCTACACCCTACACCCTGTACCCTATGTTCTATATCCTATATTCTATACCCTACATTCTATACCCTACACCCTGTACCCTACACCGTACACCCTACACCCTACACCCTACATCCTACATCCTACACCCTGTGTCACACCTTCTCTCTCTATCCCACATCAGACACGTTTATTCACAGTCACGTCAACATCCCATAACGCAATGCTCTGATTTCACCCATGCTGCCCCCTATCTGCCTTCTCCCGCCTCCCCCTGCCCCCCAGAACGAGCTCCAGATGGACGTCACCAACAACGGCTACGAGGACCCCAACCAGCTGAGCTTCCAGGAGCTGCGCATCCTGGGCCTGCAGGAGGAGCTGACGGAGCTGACGGTGCTGCAGGGCAACGCCGTGCAAAGCTCCTCCCACAGCATCACCTACAGACCCACAGAAAAGGTGGGGGAGTGGGGCTGGGGGGGGGGGGAAATGGGGGTTGGGGGGGGGGCGAAGGGGGGGAAAAATGAGGGGGAGTGAAGTAAAGTGGGGGGAAATGGGGATGAAAGTGATAAATAGGGGGTGAGAATGGAATTGAGGGGGAAGGAGTGAGGAAAAACGTGGGGAACGACGATGGAAAATGGGGGGAATGGGGATGAAGTGGGACAGAGAGGGGGGAAATTGGGCAGAAATGGGGGGAAATTGGGATGGAAATGATAAGTAGTGGGGGGAAATGGAATTGATGGGGAAAGAGTGAGGGGAACAACGATGAGAAATGGGGGAACTGAAGTGAAATAGGGAATGGAAGGGGAAATAGGGCAGAAATGGGGGGAAATTGGGATGGAAATGATGAATAGTGGGGGGAAATGGAATGGAGGGGGAAAGAATGAGGGGAACAACGATGAAAAATGGGGAACTGAAGTGAGGTGGTACAGAGTGGGGGGAAATTGGGCAGAAATGGGAGGAAATTTGGATGAAAATGTAATTGAGGGGGAAAGAATGAGGAAAAACGTGGGGTACAACAATGGAAAATGGGGAAAATGGGGGTGAAGTGGTGCAGAGAGTGGGGAAGTAGGGCAGAAATGGGTGGAAATTGGGATGAAAATGCTAAATAGTGGGGAGAAATGGAATGGAGGGGGAAAGAATGAGGGGCACAACGATGAAAAATGGGGGAACTGAAGTGAAATAGGGAATGGAAGGGAAATAGGGCAGAAATGGGGGGAAATTGGGATGGAAATGATGAATAGTGGGGAGAAAGAATTGAGGGGAAAGAATGAGGGAAACAATGATGATAAATGGGGGAATTGAAGTGAGGTGGTACAAAGTGGGGGGAAATTGGGCAGAAATGGGGGGAAATTGGGATGGAAATGTAATTGAGGGGGAAGAATGAGGAAAAACGTGGGGTACAACAGTGGAAAATGGGGGAATCGAAGTGAGGTGATACAGAGTGGGGGGAAATTGGGCAGAAATGGGAGGAAATTGGGATGAAAATGATAAATAGTTGGGGGGAAATGGAATTGAGGGGGAAAGAATGAGGAAAAACGTGGGGAAAAACGATGGAAAATGGGGGAATGGGGGTTAAGGGGTTACAGAGAGCGGGGATATAGGGCAGAAATGGGAGGAAATTGGGATGGAAATGATGAATAGTGGGGAGAAATGGAATGGAGGGGGAAAGAATGAGGGGAACAATGATGAAAATTGGAGAATTGAAGTGAAGTAGGGAATGGAAGGGGAAATAGGGCAGAAATGGGAGGAAATTGGGATGAAAATGATGAATAGTGGCTGAGAATATAATTGAGGGGGAAAGAATGAGGAAAAACGTGGGGAACGATGATGGAAAATGGGGGAATGGGGGTTAAGTGGTACAGAGTGGGGGAAATTGGGATGGAAATGATGAATAGTGGGGGGAAATGGAATTGAGGGGGAAAGAATGAGGGGCACAATGATGAAAGATGGGGGAACTGAAGTGAAATAGGGAATGGAAGGGAAATAGGGCAGAAATGGGGGGAAATTGGGATGGAAATGATGAATAGTGGGGGGAAAGAATTGAGGGGAAAGAATGAGGGAAACAATGATGATAAATGGGGGAATTGAAGTGAGGTGGTACAGAGTGGGGGGAAATTGGGCAGAAATGGGGGGAAATTGGGATGAAAATGTAATTGAGGGGGAAAGAATGAGGAAAAACGTGGGGTACAACAGTGGAAAATGGGGGAATCGAAGTGAGGTGATACAGAGTGGGGGGAAATTGGGCAGAAATGGGAGGAAATTGGGATGAAAATGATAAATAGTTGGGGGGAAATGGAATTGAGGGGGAAAGAATGAGGAAAAACGTGGGGAAAAACGATGGAAAATGGGGGAATGGGGGTTAAGGGGTTACAGAGAGCGGGGATATAGGGCAGAAATGGGAGGAAATTGGGATGGAAATGATGAATAGTGGGGAGAAATGGAATGGAGGGGGAAAGAATGAGGGGAACAATGATGAAAATTGGAGAATTGAAGTGAAATAGGGAATGGAAGGGGAAATAGGGCAGAAATGGGAGGAAATTGGGATGGAAATGATGAATAGTGGGGGGAAAGAATTGAGGGGGAAAGAATGAGGGGCACAACGATGAAAAATGGGGGAAATGAAGTGAAGTAGGGAATCGAAGAGGAAATAGGGCAGAAAGGGGCGGCAGTGGGTCAACGTCGCTCCTCGGTAAACCCGCGCCCGTTGCGGCCGGCAGGTGGCGCTGATCACGGGGCTGCAGCTGGCGCTCGGCGTTTCCTACACGCTGCGCTGGGCGCTGAGCGCCGGCACCGCGGAGCGCTTCGACTGCCATCCCGAGAGCGGAGCCACGAGGGAGGCCTGCGAGATGCGCGGCTGCGCCTGGGAGGTGAGCGGCACGGCGGGGCGTTCTGCAGGCCGTCCTTCCGTTTGGTTTGGGTTTTAGTTCATTTTTAATTTATATATATTTTTAAAAAATTTTAATTTCAATTTCAATTTTTATTTTTATTTTATTTTATCTTCTTTTATTTTATTTTATTTTTTTATTTTTATTTTTATTTTATTTTATTTTTATTTTATTTTTTTATTTTTTATTTTATTTTATTATTTTATTTTATTATTTTATTTTAATTTATTTATATTTACATTTACATTTATTTTTATTTTTTTTTTAATTTATATTTATATTTATGTTTTTTAATTTTATTTATATGTATATGTGTATGCAAATTTATATTTATATTTGTATCTATTTTTATTTTTATTTTCATTTTTTATTATTTTTTATTATTTTTTTAATTTTATTTTTATTTTATTGTACTTTTGTTATTGTATTTTTATTTTATTTTTTATCTTTACTTTTATTTTACTTTATTTTATTTTCATTTTATTTTTTTATTTTATATTTATTTAATATTTATTTTATTTTATTTTATTTTTTATCTTTATTTTTATTTTACTTTATTTTCATTCTATTTTTTATTTTATATTTTATTTTTATTATATTTTATTTTTATTTTATTTTATTCTATTCTATTTTATTCTATCTTATTCTATTTTATTTTTTATTTATTTACTTTATTTCCGTGCTTTATCTTATTTATTTATTTATTTATTTATTTATTTTTGAATTTATTTATTCTATTTTTAAATTTAATTCTATTTATTTATTTTTAATTTTTAATTTTATATGTTTTTTGCTTATTTTTATTTGTTTATTTTATTTTTATTCTTATTTTTATGACTTTTATTTTTTGCCTTTCTTTTTGTTTTACTTTTGTTTTATTTTTTATTTTATTTTTATTTGTATGATTTTTATTTTTTGTTTTTGTTTTTTTTATTTTTGTTTTATTTTTTATTTTATTTTTTATTTTTATTTTTTTTTAATTTTTATTTGCTATTTATGTCATTTATTTCTTATTTTTATTTTTTACTTCTTTCCTATTTAATTTTTAAGTGTTTTTTTATTCTTTCGATTTCTAGCTTTTAATTTTTTAATTTTATTTATTTTACGTATCATTTCATCTTTATTTTATTTTTCATTTTATTTTTTATTCTATCTCTTAAAATCGCTCAAATTATTTTTACTTTTTTATTTTTAATTTTTTTATTTATTTTCATCATTCTATTCTTTGACTCTTCACTTTACTTCACATTTTATTCTATTCTATTTTCCGTTCATCAGTTCGCATTCTATTTTCCACTCATCAGTTCGCTTCTTTTTCCTTTTTCCTTGTTTTCTTCGCTTTCTTTCCTTCCTCGCTTTTCCCATTTGTTTCATTTAAATTTCTTATTATTTTTTAATATCATTTTTAAAAAATTGTAAAATATTTAATTATTTTTTCCCATTTGTTTCATTTAAGTTTCTTATTATTTTTTAATATTATTTAAAAAAAAATGTAAAATATTTAATTTTTTCCCCCATTTGTTTCATTTAAATTTCTTATTATTTTTTAATATTATTTAAAAAAATTGTAAAATATTTAATTATTTTTTCCCATTTGTTTCATTTAAATTTCTTATTACTTTTTAATATTTTAAAAAAATTGTAAAATATTTAATTATTTTTTCCCATTTGTTTCATTTAAATTTCTTATTATTTTTTAATATTATTTTTAAAAATTGTAAAATATTTAATTATTTTTTCCCATTTGTTTCATTTAAATTTCTTATTATTTTTTAATATTATTTAAAAAAAATTGTAAAATATTTAATTTTTTCCCCCATTTGTTTCATTTAAATTTCTTATTATTTTTAATATTATTTTTTAAAATTGTAAAATATTTAATTATTTTTTCCCATTTGTTTCATTTAAATTTCTTATTATTTTTTAATATTATTTAAAAAAAATTGTAAAATATTTAATTATTTTTTCCCATTTGTTTCATTTAAATTTCTTATTATTTTTTAATATTATTTAAAAAAAATTGTAAAATATTTAATTATTTTTTCCCATTTGTTTCATTTAAATTTCTTATTATTTTTTAATATTATTTTAAAAAATTGTAAAATATTTAATTATTTTTTCCCATTTGTTTCATTTAAATTTCTTATTATTTTTTAATATTATTTTTAAAAATTGTAAAAATATTTAATTATTTTTATCAATTTTCATTTAATTAATTTTATTTCCAATTTAATTATTAAATTTTATTATTATTATTTTACTTATCCTTTCCCCCCCCCCCCCAGGAGGACACTTCCCCCCTGGACGTCCCCTACTGTTACTACAGCAGCGCTGACAACGGCTACGAGGTGGCGGAGCTGCGTTTCACCTCCTGGGGGCTGGAGGCCAACGTCACCCTCAGCACCGCCGCCACCGGGGGCGCCCCGAGGTCCACCACCCCCATCAGCACCCTGCGCCTGCAGGTCACCCACCACAGCGACCACCTCCTGCAGTTCAAGGTGGGCCCCCGTTGGCCGCCCTCATTTCAGCGGGGTTGGGTTCCTTGAGTGATTCCTTTCCATCAACTTTTGTGCTCTTTGGGTGATGAATTTTTGCCAATTTTGGTTTCTATGTGCAACTCTTTTCCACCAAAAATGGATTCCATGGGCGATGCATTTCTATCAATTTCTGTGTTCTTTGGGCAATGAAGTTTCACCAGATTTGGGTTCTGTGGGCAACTCACTTCTCCAATAATGGATTCCATGGGCGATGCCTTTCCACCAATTTTTGGGCTCTTTGGGTGACGAATTTTTGCCAATTTTGGATGCTATGGGCAACTCCTTTCCACCAAAAATGGATTCCATGGGCGATGCATTTCTATCAATTTTTGGGCTCTTTCGGGGATGAATTTTTGCCAGTTTTGGGTTCTGTGGGCAACTCGTTTCCACCAAAAATGAATTCCATGGGCGATGCATTTCTATCAATTTCTGTGTTCTTTGGGCAATGAATTTTCACCAGATTTGGGTTCTGTGAGCAACTCACTTCTCCAATAATGGATTCCATAGGCGATGCCTTTCCACCAATTTTTGGGCTCTTTGGGTGACGAATTTTTGCCAATTTTGGATTCTATGGGCAACTCTTTTCCACCAATAATGGATTCCATGGGCGATGCCTTTCCATCAATCTTTGTGGTCTGTAGGCAATGAATTTTTGCCAATTTTGGGTTCTGTGGGCAACTCTTTTCCACCAGTAATGGATTCCATGGGTGCCCCATCGTCACCAGTTTTGGATTCTCTGACATCCGGATTTTGAAGCAATTTAAGACAGAACATCTCTTGAAAGAAAACACTTCTGCCCACAGATTTAATCCAGATTTTAACACAACTCTTATCATCACTGCCGAGATTTTGAACAACTCAGTCTGACTAGAAGTCTTCCAGATCATAAATCCACTTCTATCCGCTGACACAAAATCACAGAACAGTTTTCACTATTTTTATTCTAGATCCCCATAAACACAATTTGCCCATTTACATTTTTTTTTCTTTTTTTTTCTTTTTTTTTTTTGGGGGGGGGGGGGGGGGGCATTTATCTATCTATCTATCATCTATCTATCATCTATCTATCTATCTATCTATCTATCTATCTATCTATCTATCTATCTATCATCTATCTATCTATCATCTATCTATTCATCTATCATCTATCTATCATCTATCTATCTATCTATCTATCTATCTATCTATCTATCTATCTATCTATCATCTATCTATCATCTATCTATTCATCTATCATCTATCTATCATCTATCTATCTATCTATCTATCTATCTATCTATCTATCTATCTATCTATCTATCATCTATCTATCTATCATCTATCTATCTATCTATCTATCTATCATCTATCATCTATCTGTCTATCTATCTATCTATCATCTATCTATCTATCTATCTATCTATCTATCTATCTATCTATCATCTATCTATCTATCTATCTATCTATCTATCTATCATCTATCTATCTATCATCTATCTATCTATCTATCTATCTATCTATCTATCTATCTATCTATCATCTATCTATCATCTATCTATCTATCTATCTATCTATCTATCTATCTATCTATCTATCATCTATCTATCATCTATCTATTCATCTATCATCTATCTATCATCTATCTATCTATCTATCTATCTATCTATCTATCTATCTATCTATCTATCTATCATCTATCTATCATCTATCTATTCATCTATCATCTATCTATCATCTATCTATCTATCTATCTATCTATCTATCTATCTATCTATCTATCTATCATCTATCTATCTATCATCTATCTATCTATCTATCTATCTATCATCTATCATCTATCTGTCTATCTATCTATCTATCATCTATCTATCTATCTATCTATCTATCTATCTATCTATCTATCTATCATCTATCTATCTATCTATCTATCTATCTATCTATCTATCATCTATCTATCACCTATCTATCTATCTATCTATCTATCTATCTATCTATCTATCATCTATCTATCTATCTATCTATCTATCTATCTATCTATCTATCACCTATCTATCTATCTATCTATCTATCTATAATAAATATCATTTTTGTTATATTTTGATCATTCTTAGGCTAGAATTGATAGATGCAGAGGTTCATTTCCTCACAAATGAGTGGTTAAGTAGCCAGTACATTATTGATGCTGTGTCCTGCACTGACTTACTAACTTGATAGGGATTGGTGCTTTGCGCTTTGTTTGTGGACATGTTTACTCTTGGAGATGGACGTTTTCTTCAAAAGTAAGCCTGCAGTATTGCATAGGCCTAACACTGCACAGTCTAAAGTCCAGTACTTCCAGTTTTCCTGACTGAATTTAAGTCCTTCAGGGATGTAGAGTCTTCTGTTAAAAAGATACTGGAGAAATCATGGGTAGAGTTTTTAAAAGCTATTTTTCCTCAAAATAGTACTGAGGAAGCCAGCAGTAGGTAATATAAATTGTAGCTTCAGTAATAGCTGAATTTAGGGTATCTTGCTTCTCTATTGTTGCTGCTGTGAGTGTACTGGTTAGGGTTCCAATGTTGGCCATTTCTTGGTCAACTTGGTCAACAATTGGTTGGGGGATGAGCTGCTGGAGGGGAGCTCTGCGGAGAGGGACCTGGGTGTCCTGGTGGACGGCAGGTCGGCCATAGCCAGCAGTGTGCCCTTGTGGCCAAAAGGCCAATGGCGTCCTGGGGTGCATTGCACAGAGCGTGGCCAGCAGGTCAAAGGAGGCGATCCTCCCCCTCTGCTCTGCCCTGGTAAGACCTCATCTGGAGCACTGCGTCCAGTTCTGGGCTCCGCAGGACAAAAAAGACAGGGATCTGTTGGGAAGAGTCCAGCGGAGGGCCACGAAGATGGTGAAGGGCCTGGAGCATCTCTGCTATGGAGAAAGGCTGAGTGAACTGGGTCTGTTCAGCCTTGAGAAGAGGAGACTGAGAGGGGACCTGATCCAGGTCTATAAATATCTAAGGTGTGGGGGGCAGAATGGCGAGGCCAGACTGTTTTCAGTGGTGAGTGGAGACAGGACGAGGGGAAACGGCTGGAAACTGCAGCATAGGAAGTTCTGCACCAATGTGCGCAAGAACTTCTGTACAGTGAGGTGAGGAGCACTGGAACAGGCTGCCCAGGGAGGTGGGGGAGTCTCCTGCTCTGGAGATGTTCAAGACCTGCCTGGATGCCGACCTGTGCGACCTGCTGTAGGGAACTGCTTTGGCAGGGGATTGGACTCGATGAGCTCTGGAGGTCCCTTCCAACCCCTGCAATTCTGTGATTCTGTGATCTATCTATCATCTATCTATCACCTATCTATCTATCTATCTATCTATCTATCTATCTATCTATCTATCTATCTGTCTATCTATCTATCTATCTATCATCTATCTATCACCTATCTATCTATCATCTATCTATCTATCTATCTATCTATCTATCTATCTATCTATCTATCTATCTATCTATCTATCTATCATCTATCTATCATCTATCTATCTATCTATCTATCATCTATCTATCTATCATCTATCTATCATCTATCTATCTATCTATCTATCTATCATCTATCTATCTATCTATCTATCTATCTATCTATCTATCTATCTATCTATCTATTATCTATCTATCTATCATCTATCTATCTATCTATCTGTCATCTATCTATCTATCTATGTATCATCTGTCTATCTGTCTGTCTGTCTGTCTGTCTATCTATATTTTTTTGAGTTCAGTGTAATTAAAATAATTCCCTTTCCCCCACCCAGATTGATGATTACGCCAATAAGCGCTACGAGGTGCCGGTGCCACTCAACCTCCCCAGCACCCCCACGAGCTCCATCGAGCGCCGCCTCTACGATGTCAGCGTTCAGACCAAACCTTTCGGGATCCAGATCCGCCGCAGGAACACCGGGACTGTCGTGTAAGCGCCATAATTGTGTGGAATCTGAAGGAATTCAGAATTCTAAGAGGTGGTTTTGAATTTGGAGAAGTTGGGAATTTGGAAGAGGGGAAGTTGACAATTTGACAGAAGGGGAAGTTAGGAATTTTGAAGAAGGGAAGTTGGGAATTTGGAAGAAGTTGGGAATTTGGAAGAGGGGAAGTTGGGAATTTGGAAGAAGGGAAGTTGGGAATTCAGAAGAAGTTGGGAATTTGGAAGAAGTTGGCCATTTTGAAGAGGGGAAGTTGGGCATTTTGAAGAGGGGAAGTTGGGAATTCGAAAGAAGGGAAGTTGGGAATTCAGAAGAAGTTGGGAATTTGGAAGAAGTTGGGAATTTGGAAGAAGGAGAAGTTGGGAATTTGGAAGAAGGTGAGAATTTGGAAGAGGGGAAGTTGGGAATTTGGAAGAAGGGGAAGTTGGGAATTTGAAAGAAGTTGGGCATTTGGAAGAGGGGAAGTTGGGAATTTGGAACAGAGGAAGTTGAGAATTTGGAAGAGGAGAAGTTGGGAATTTGGATGAAGTTGAGAATTTGGAAGAGCGGAAGTTGAGAATTTGGAAGAGGAGAAGTTGGGAATTTGGAAGAAGGGAAGTTGGGCATTTTGAAGAGGGGAAGTTGGGCATTTGGAAGAAGGGGAAGTTGGGAATTTGAAAGAGGGGAAGTTGGGAATTTGGATGAAGTTGAGAATTTGGAAGAAGGGAAGTTGGGAATTTGGAAGAGGAGAAGTTGGGAATTTGGAAGAAGGCAAGTTGGGAATTTGGAAGAACTTGAGAATTTGAAAGAGGGGAAGTTGGGCATTTGGAAGAGGAGAAGGTGAGAATTCAGAGGAATTTGGAATTTGGAGGAGGAGAGAATTGGTTGAGGACACGCTGACCTTTCTGCCTCCCCCTCTGCCCCCCAGCTGGGACTCGCAGCTGCCCACCTTCACCTTCAGTGACATGTTCATCCAGATCTCCACCCGCCTGCCCTCCTCCTACCTCTATGGCTTCGGTGAGACTGAGCACACGCAGTACCACCGGGACCTGAACTGGCACACGTGGGGCATGTTCAGCCGGGACCAACCCCCAGGGGTCAGTGAAAATGCCTTTTTTTGTTCTTGTTTGGTTGGTTTTCCCTTTTTTGGCTGGAATTTCTGCTTCTTGCTTCCCATCGACCCACGTTGGTTTCACCACGGGGATCCATCCTCCAAGTTCTCCACTCAAACTTTGGGTCTGAGCTCGATGGAATTCCAGAATCTGGGGAGCTCGATTTTAAAATTAAGAAATTTGATTTAAAGTGTTGTTGTTTGGTTGGTTTTCCCTTTTTTGGCTGGAATTTCTGCTTCTTGCTTCCCATCGACCCAATGTTGGTTTCACCACAGGGATCCGTCCTCCAAGTTTTCAGCTCAAACTTTGGGTCTGAGCTCGATGGAACTCCAGAATTTGAGGGTTCCATTTTAAAATTAAGAAATTTGATTTGAAATTAAAAATCAGATTAAAATAAATTAAATTTAAAATCGTTAAATTCAAAGAATTAAATTGAAAATTAAAAAAAGTCAGCATTCACAGAAGTGCCACATATAACGGCCTGCGCAGCTCAAACGTTTCCAAAGGTTTCCCTGTGGAACTGCGACTCCATGGTTTACTTTTCACTTTTTTAAGCTCATGGGTTTTATTTTGTGGATTTTGATACGACGTGGAAAATCCAGCACAAAAGTTGAGCAAATGAAAATATTTTCATTTCAGGTAAATGGACAAAATAAGAAATTTCTACCTTGAAATGCTTGGAAAGTTTCCTCCTGGGCAGAGCATTTCTTAGCAGTTTGTAGAGGCAGGAACACATTTGCTTCCCTGCCTTTGAAAGCATTTTCTTCCAGGAACATTTTTTTAGGCTTTGGCAAAAATTCAGTTTTGAAATCTTCATTTTCCAACCTTTCATTTTGCAATTTCTCACTTTCAAATTGTAATGGCCAGATTTCAGGGCTCAGATTTTCCTGTGCAACTCATATTTTTTGAATTTTAAATTTTCATGTCGTCATTTCATTGCGTTTTTATTTTCACATCTGCTTCCCTCTCTGCTGGAGTAGGTTGACCTCAAAATCTGGGGTTAACCAAGTTGGGAGCTGACAAAAGATGGGGGTGACAAATCTTGACACCGCCTTCAGGCTGCTGAAGTTTGATGATGGCAAAATTTGAGGCCGACTGAATTCGGAGGCGACAAAATTTGGAGGCAACAAAATTTGACAACACCGGAATTCGGTGCTGACAGAACTGGGGGGGGGGGGGGGCAGAAAATTTGGTGACAAGAAAATCTGGTGGGGAAAAAAAAATAAATGGGGGACAGTACAGCTTGGTGCCAACAAAATTCAGGGCCAACAAAATTTGGGGCCAATATAATTTGATGACTGCAACATTTGATGACAACAAAACTTGGGGCCAACAAAATTTGGGGCCAATATGATTTGATGACCGCAACATTTGATGACAACAAAACTTGGGGCCAATATAATTTGATGACCACAACATTTGATAACAAAATTTGGGGCCAATATAATTTGATGACTGCAACATTTGATGACAACAAAACTTGGGGCCAACAAAATTTGGGGCCAATATGATTTGATGACCGCAACATTTGATGACAACAAAATTTGGGGCCAATATAATTTGATGACCGCAACATTTGATGACAACAAAATTTGGGGCCAATATAATTTGAGAACCGCAACATTTGATGACAACAAAATTTGGGGCCAACAAAAATTGGGGCCAATATAATTAGATGACCACAACATTTGATGACAACAAAATTCAGGGCCAACAAAATTTGATGACCGCAACATTTGATGACAACAAAATTCAGGGCCAACAAAACTTGGGGCCAATATAATTCAATGACCACAACATTTGATGACAACAAAACTTGGGGCCAATATGATTTGACGACCACAACATTTGATAACAAAATTTGTGGCCAATATAATTTGATGACTGCAACACTTGATGACAACAAAATTCAGGACCAACAAAACTTGGGGCCAATATAATTTGATGACCACAACATTTGATAACAAAATCTGGGGCCAATATAATTTGACAACCACAACATTTGATGACAACAAAACTTGATAACAACAAAACCTTGGGGCCGGCACAGTTTGGTGCCCCTGGTTGATGTTTAGCGCAGTGTTTCAATTGATTTCTAACAGAATTTTGTGGTGGAAGCGAACAACCTGATGTCTGCAGTGTCGTTTCAACAGGAAATCCTTCTTTTTTCAGTACAAGCTGAATACATACGGCGTCCAGCCGTTCTACATGGGTCTGGAAGAAGATGGCAACGCCCATGGAGTTCTCTTGCTCAACAGCAATGCAATGGGTAAAGAAAAGAAAACAAAAAAATTAAAGATCCGTTTCATTTTTTCAACATTTCTATATATTCATTTATTTTTTTTTCAACATTTCTCTATATTTTTTTTAATTTTTTTTTTTTTTTTTTTTTGAGATTTCAGCTGATTTTTGGGGCTCTTTTATTGCCTGTGTTTTCAGATGTAACCTTCCAGCCCACGCCGGCTCTCACCTACCGCACCATCGGGGGAATTTTGGATTTTTACGTCGTTTTGGGTCCGACGCCGGAGGCGGTCGTTCAGCAATACACCGAGGTACAATTCCCCCATTACAATTCACCCCTTAAATTTGGGGTCTGTTGCTTCATTTTCTTCCATTTTCGATTTGATTTGCCTTGATTTGTTGTTGCAGCTGGTGGGGCGACCGGTGATGCCGCCCTACTGGGCGCTGGGATTCCAGCTGTGCCGCTACGGCTATGAGAACGACTCCGAAATTGCCCAGCTGGTGGAGGACATGAAGGCAGCCCAAATACCCTACGTACGTCCTCCGAAATCAGAGGAAATCTGGGACAAACGGGGGCCTTTCCATCTCCTTTGGCACCGTTAAAAGCGCTGAAGGAAACGCAGTCATTCATTCCAGCGCGTAAAATTTCCTTAATCCTCCTGTGAACGTTTTCAGTCATTAATTCTATAGTTAGCTTTTTTTTGTTTTCAGTAACTCATTCAATAGTTAAAAAACCTCACAATTATAATATAGTTTTCTTTAGTTATAATATAATATGTATTATATAACATATAATATAGGGTTTTTTAGTTATAATATTAGTTATAATATTTTATATATATCATAATATATTTTATATATATTATAAATTATATATATATAATTTATATATAAATAAAATATATATTTATATATATTATATATTATATATATAAAATTATATAATATATTATTATATTATATATAATATATAATAATATATATTATATATAATACTATATTCATAATTATAATACAATATATATATAATATAATAATATATATTATATATAATTATATATAATATTAGTTATAATATTTTTTTCCCATCATTCATTCTGGAGTTAAAGATTCCATCATTCACTCCAGCGTAAAATCTCCCCGTAATTCATTCCGTAGTTAAAATTTTCCGTTATTAATTCTATAATTAAATGTTTCCATAATTACTAAATTTTTTCATAATTACTTCTATAGTTTTTTTTTTTTTCCATGATTACTTCTATAGGTAAAAAATTCTCATCATTAACTAGAGTTTATTTTTTTCGTAATTAATTGCACGGCTAATTTTTTTTCCCTAATTTATTCTGTAGGGTTTTTTTTTCCATAATTGATTTTAGTTAAATCAATTAGTTATCAAATTAGTTCAATAGTTAATTTTCTCCATGATTCATTCAGTGGTTAAAACTCTCCACAATTCATTCTATAATTTAAAAATGCCATGATTAATGCTACAATTCAAGTTCTCTATTATTAATTGATAGCTTTTTTTTTCTTAATTAATTCTACGCTTAACATTTCCCACAATTAACTCAAGAATTTTATTTATTTTATTTTATTTTATTTTATTTTATTTTATTTTATTTTATTTTATTTTATTTCATTTCATTTCATTTCATTTATTTTTTTTTGCCATAATTCATTCTATTCTTTTTCTTTTTTTATTTTTTTCCCACAATATTACCCTTTAATTAAGCCTGGCTCTCATTTTACAGATAATTAATGTCAAATTACAGAGCGAGAAACGTCAAAAAACAGAGCGTCGAATCTATTGATGCATTTCCATGTAGATTTGCACCCATCCGGGTGTTTTTTCTTCCTCTCAAATAACTGAATTTTGACCCAAGCACCAAATTCTGCTGAATTTCTGCATTCTGAATCTGAATTCCAGCATGGGAAATCGGGGTTCATCCATCACAAAATGCTTTTGAGCAGCCCCAAATCCCACTTGCCCAAATCCCCCCCAAAAAAGTCAGGTTTTTCACCTCGTTTCGATGTCGTGGAGGAAACGACCCCAAAAAGCCCTTTTTTTTTTTAATTTTTATCTTTTTGGGGGGGGTGTGGGGTTGTTTTCGTCCAATCAGGACGTGCAATACACAGACATCGATTACCTGGAGCGCCAGCTGGACTTCAAGCTGAGCCCGCGCTTCTCCGGCCTGCCGGAGCTCATCAACAAAATCCGGGCGGAAGGCATGAGATACATCCCCATTCTGGTGAGCCTCGCTTCCAACCCCACCAAAATTCACGTTCCTGCTTTTCGAGCCCCCCCCAAAAATGACATCATTTCAAATATTTCCTTATTTTCCCCCCATTTACTCCCCAGGACCCGGCCATATCAGCAAACGAAACCGATTACCTCGCTTTCACCAGGGGAAGGGAGAAAGACGTCTTCATCAAGTGGCCCAACTCCGAGGACATCATCCTTGGGAAGGTACCTCCATATCATCACCGAATCAGGGGATTTCACCCCCAAAAATTCCAATTCCGGACTCGGGTTTGGCTTAAACCCATCCCAAACCCCCTTTAACGTCCAGCACCGAGCGCTTCCAGCTTCGATTTCCTTTTTCAAGGCTGAGTGAACTGGGTCTGTTCAGCCTTGGGAAAAGGAAACTGAGAGGGGACCTGATCCAGGTCTATAAATATCTAAGGTGTGGGGGGCAGAATGGCGAGGCCGGACTGTTTTCAGTGGTGAGTGGAGACAGGACGAGGGGAAACGGCTGGAAACTGCAGCATAGGAAGTTGTGCACCAATGTGCGAAGGAACTTCTGTGCAGTGAGGTGACGGAGCACTGGAACAGGCTGCCCAGGGAGGTGGGGGAGTCTATGGGTCCAAATGTGTCTCCATGGGTCCCAACGTGTCTCTATGGGTCCCAATGTGTCTCTATGGGTCCCAATGGGTCCCAACGTGTCTCTATGGGTCCCAACGTGTCTCTATGGGTCCCAATGGGTCCCAATGTGTCTCTATGGGTCTCAATGGGTCCCAGCTTGTCTCTATGGTTCCCAGTGGGTCCCAATGTTTCTCTATGGGTCCCACTGTTCACTGGAACAGGCTGCACAGGGAGGTTTGGAGTCTCCTGCTCTGGAGATGTTCAAGACCTGCCTGGATGCCGACCTGTGCGACCTGCTGTAGGGAACTGCTTTGGCAGGGGGTTGGACTCGATCTCTGGAGGTCCCTTCCAACCCCTACGATTCTGTGATTCTGTGAAAATCCAGCAGTGAATCTGAATTCCTTGTGTGTGCAATAGCAATGCCGTTCATACAAATAAAAATAGAGCGATGATTTTGAGACGTTTTCCCTCTTTTTAGGTCTGGCCAGATTTCCCCAACATCGTGGTCAATGACTCCGTCGACTGGGACACGGGAGTCGAGGTGAGCAGCGCTGCGATGAGCAGCAGAACGCAGAAGCTCAGGTTTTTTTGGGGGGCAGGAAGTGCAAAAAAAACCCCAGCAAAAATATTGAGAGGCAAAATCTGCACAATTTGGTTGTTTTTTTTTTTTTCCTACAATTTGAATGCAGTTTTTATAAATTTCAACGCAACTTTTAATCTGAATTTCTGCATGGATTTTTGTCCAAATTTCTGTGTTTTTTTTTTTGTTTGTTTGTTTGTTTTCTTGTTGGTTTTCATGTGAATTCTTGTACAGATTTTTGTATGAATTTGTTTGGATTTTTATATGAATTTCCTTACAGATTTTTGTATGAATTTCTGCACAGATTTTTGTCCAAATTTCTGTGGTTTGTTTGTTTGTTTGTTTGTTTGTTTGTTTGTTTTCACGTGAATTCTTGTACAGACTTTTGTCTGAATTTTTGTATGGATTTTTGTATGAATTTGTTTGGATTTTTATATGAATTTCCTTACAAATTTTTGTATGAATTTCTGCATGGATTTGTGTCCAAATTTCTGTGGGGTTTTTTTTGTTTTTTTGTTTTTTGTTTGTTTGTTTGTTTTTTGTTTTTGTTTTGTTTTTGCTTGTTTGTTTCCATATGAATTCTTGTACAGATTTTTGTATGAATTTGTTTGGATTTTTATATGAATTTCCTTACAGATTTTTGTATGAATTTCTGCACAGATTTTTGTCCAAATTTCTGTATGGGTTTTTGTATGAATTTCTGTATGGATTTTTGTCCAAATTTCTGTGGGTTTTTTGTTTGTTTGTTTGTTTGTTTGTTTGTTTGTTTTCACGTGAATTCCTGTACAGATTTTTGTCTGAATTTCTGTACGGATTTTTCTATGAATTTCCTAGCAGGTTTTTGGCTGAATTTCTGCACAGATTTTTGTCCAAATTTCCGTGGGTTTTCATTTTTTGCTTGTTTGTTTTCACGTGAATTCTTGTACAGATTTATGTCTGAATTCTTGTCTGAATTCAGGTTTTTGTATGAATTTGTTTGGATTTTTATATGAATTTCCTTACAGATTTTTGTATGAATTTCTGCACAGATTTTTTGTCCAAATTTCTGTATGGGTTTTTGTATGAATTTCTGTATGGATTTTTGTCCAAATTTCTGTGGTTTTTTTTTTTTTTTTTTTCTTTCTTTCTTTCTTTCTTTGTTTTCACGTGAATTCCTGTACAGATTTTTGTCTGAATTTCTGTACGGATTTTTCTATGAATTTCTGCACAGATTTTTGCCCGTATCTCTGTGCAAATCCCCACCCCGACTCTTCATACAGAATTTCACGTTCCTGTAGTTTCACAGGAGGTGTTTTTAAGTCTGCTGGACCCCACTGAGCGCCTCCCCTTCCCTCCCTCCCTCCCTCCATCCTCCCTTCCCCCTCCCAGCTCTTCCGTGCGTACGCCGCGTTCCCCGACTTCTTCCGCAACTCCACGGTGGAGTGGTGGAGCACAGAACTGCAGGAGCTCTACGACAACCCCCACAACGCCTCCCTCAGCCTCAAATACGACGGCATTTGGATCGTGAGTGCCGGCCTGGCCCTTTCTTTCTGCCTTTTTTGGGGGGGCGTTGTTTAGTCGTGATTGATGACGTCGGTATCAGTGATGGTTTGTGTGGGTTTGTGTGTTTGTGGCACTTGATGACGTTAAAACAGAGGAGTGGAGGGAGACAGAGATAGAAATGACAGAAATGGGCAGAGACATAGAAATAACGAAGACAGCGAAAAAAGGTTCTTAAAGAAGTGATGAAAACATCGAAAACATTTAAAAAATAGTTTAAAAATGATGTAGGATGACTTCAGAATGAAGAAGGAATGGAAGCTGATTATGAGAGCAACAAAGAAGGGACAAAAATCATTTAGAAATGAGGAAGGAAGGAAAGGTGATTTTGAAAGCAAAAAGGAGCGAGAAGCGATTGAGAAAATGAAAAAAGGAAAAGTAATTTCAAAAGTGGGAAAAGAAGGAGAAGTGATTAAAGATGAGAAAAAAAGGGGAAAAGATTTAGAAATAAGGAAGGAAAAATGATTTAAAAAAAATAGAAGGGAAGGAGGGAGAACAAAAAGGCTGAAAAAAAGGAAAAATGAGGGGAAAAAAAAAGGGATGAAAACGGGATGATAGAGGAAAAGAAGGGTTTTAAAAATGAAATAATAAAAATTAAAACTGAAAAGTTGGGAAGAAGTAACAAAGTCTATAAAAATAATTAAATCATTTTCAGCATCTGCTGGTGAAAAAAAAAAAAAAAAGTGATTTTTTGGTACCTGTTGACGAAAAATTGCGATTTTCAATAATTGCTGGTGGAACAAAACGTGATTTTCAGTATCTGTTGATGCAAAATTGTGACTTCCTGATTTTGCCGATGAACCCATTGGGAAAGGATTTAATATCTGGGGGGGAAAAAAGCCCAAATGTTTGCCACATTGGAGTGGAATTTTGGGTCAATTTTGGGTTTGTTTTTTTTCATGTGTGTGTGTTTTTGTGTTTCTTTCAGGACATGAATGAACCCGCCAGCTTCGTCCATGGGGCGGTTTGGGGCTGCAGAGATCAAGAGCTCAATAATCCCCCATACATGCCCCGTAAGTCTGCTTAATTAGTGGCTCATTTAATAAGGAAATGGGCCAATGAACCCCTTTTAAATTAAATCCAGGGGTTGAATTGAACCCCTTCGTTCGCTTTTACGTTTCTTGCTGCATTTCCTATAGGAAAGAATTGCCTTAAATCCCCAAACCCAGAACAACTCCTCGAACAAGAAAAAAAAGAGAGAGAAAAAAAAATAAATCAATTTTTGGAAGATTTTTAGCATGTTGAATTCCAGCCTTTGATTTCAGCAGTGACCTCAGAGCCCTTTGGAAAAAGGAAAATTGTTGATTTCTGCCTCTCCCAACCTTCAGAAATCCGATTTCAGCAGTGATTTCTGCCTTTCCCGTGCAGAAATGCAGATTATGGATGCACAAAAACGTAAACCCTAAACCTAAATGTAAACCTGAATATATAAAATTAGAAAGGAAAGCCATTAATCTCCAAACTTCCTGTATTTCGAAAGCGAGTGTCAACAATTTCTGCCTTCCCTCAGTTTCGGAGATCTGATTTTTAGAGGAATAGCAGCAATTTCTGCCTTTCCAAGCTTCAGAATTTCCATTCTGAAAAAAATGAGCATTTCCCGAATGAAAATTTCCTGAATTTCCTGAATTTCCTCAAGTTTAGAAAGGAATATCAGCACTTTCTGATTTTGTTAAGCTTCAGAAATCCAATTCCAGAACGGAATATCGGCGATTTCCACCTCTCCCAAATTCCAGAAATCCACTTTCAGGATGGAATGTCAGCAAATTCTCGACTTTCCCAGATACCAGAAATCCAATTTTACGGGGGAACGTGGGCAATTTCTGCCTCTTCTAGATTTCAAAACCTCCAAAAATCTTATTTGGCTGTAAACCAAGCCGACCACGCAGCCGCGTAACAGGAAGCGAACCTCAATGAAGACGGCGCCAACGAAAAGTGATTTTTTCCAAGCTTTTATTAAACTGTGCCGTTTTCACCCCATTCCCCACAGAATTGGGGTGGAGGGAGCAGGGCTTGGCCTACAAAACCATCTGCATGGAGGGCGTCCAGATCCTGGCCGACGGCACCGAGCTGCGCCACTACGACGTCCACAACCTCTACGGTTGGGCCCAGACCAAACCCACACTGGAGTAAGTCACACTTTTTTTTTTTTTTTTCCCCTTTTTCTTCCTTTTTTCCACCTTTTTCTCCCCGAAAACCCTTTTAAACGAGCCCTGAGGATCACTTGCTGCCCCCAGCGCACTGCGGAGCATCACGAAGGAGCGGGGCATCGTCATCACGCGTTCCACCTACCCCAGCAGCGGGCAGTGGGCAGGGCATTGGCTGGGGGACAACACGGCGGCGTGGGACCAGATGACCAAATCCATCATTGGTGAGTCAATGGAACGCCGTGAACCCGCGCTCCCTTCCCCAGAATCAACGCATTTTCACACATAGAATCCCAGTGTTTGAACAACGATGGCCAGCTCCTTCTTGATCTCTTTCCTTGCCGCTGTCGCTAAGAAATCCTTCATCATTTCCACTCAGTTGGGTTGAGCCCTGCTGACCACCTTGTCCTCAAATCCTTTCTTTCCACCATTATTCCACATCATTAAGAAATCCTTCATCATTTCCACTGAATTGGGTTGAGCTTTGTTGACCCCCTTGTCCTCAAATCCTTTCTTTCCACCATTATTCCTCATCATTAAGAAATCCTTCATCATTTCCACTGAATTGGGTTGAGCCCTGCTGGCCACCTTGTCCTCAAATCCTTTCTTTCCACCATTATTCCACATTGTTCAGAAGTTCTTCTCCATTTCCACTGCGTCGGGTTGAGCCCTGCTGACCACATTACCCTCAAAGTCTTCATCCCATATAATTCGCAGATGAAAATAGCAAATTATGTTTCGTAGCTGAAAACACCCAGTTGTTTTTCACAGCTGAAAATACCCAACTATATTTCATGGCTGAAAATACTGGATTTCATTTAAGAGTTGAAAATAATAAATTGTACTTCATGGTTGAAAATACAGAACTGTTTTTAACAGTTGAAAATACCAAGCTGTTCTTCATGGCTGAAAGTAGAGAACTGTATTTAATGGTTGAAAATGCAAAGCTGTTCTTCTTGGTTGAAAATAGAGAATTGTGTTTAACAGTTGAAAATGCCAAGCTGTACTTCATGGTTGAAAATACAGGCCTATATTTAACAGTCGAAAATGCCAACCTGTACTTCATGGTTGAAAATACAGGCCTATATTTAACAGTTGAAAATGCCGACCTGTACTTCATGGTTGAAAATACCAAACTGTGGTTCACAAATTAAAATACCCAATTATTCTTCTCAGCTGAAAACGCCAAATTCTGTCGCGCAGTTGAAAATGCCAAATATTTCACGGCTGAAATGCCTCAATTCTGTTCTCCTTGCAGGTATGATGGAGTTCAGCCTCTTTGGGGTGTCCTACGTAAGTCCCTCGTTCGTCCCTTCCTCCCCCATCCCGCTTGGTCACCTCTCCACAAACGGCAGCGCGCGGCGCGGCCTGGTTGGGATTTTGGAGCTGTCCTTAAAGCATCCTTTGGGATTTTCAGACCGGAGCCGACATCTGCGGGTTCTTCTCAGATTCGGAATACGAGCTGTGCGCCCGCTGGATGCAGCTGGGAGCTTTCTACCCATTTTCAAGGAACCACAATGGGAAAGGCGCCAAGGTGACCGTGCCCAAAAATCGCCCACCTCCCATGGCTCCATTCCTCCCCTCCTCCCCTGTAAAATCCTCCTTTTTAGCTCCGCCCACAAAACCCGAATTGGGCAGCAATTCAGGAACCTCTCATTTTCTATTTTATTTTATTTTATTTTATTTTATTTTATTTTATTTTATTTTATTTTATTTTATTTTATTTTACTTTATTTTACTTTATTTTACTTTATTTTACTTTAGTTTAGTTTATTTTATTTCATTTTATTTTATTTTATTTTACTTTATTTTACTTTATTTTATTTTAGTTTAGTTTAGTTTACTTTATTTTATTTATTTTATTTTATTTTATTTTACGTTATTTTATTTTATTTTACTTTATTTTACTATATTTTATTTTATTTTATTTTATTTTATTTCATTTCATTTTATTTTATTTGTTTTATTTTACTTTATTTTATTTTATTTTATTTTATTTCATTTTATTTTATTTTACTTTATTTTATTTTATTTTACTTTATTTAATTTTATTTTATATTACTTTATTTTATTTTATTTTACTTTATTTTACTTTATTTTATTTTTTAATGAGAATTTCCACCACCATTTTGAAAACACGGCGCCATTTTCCAAACCTCGAATACAAGCAGCGCCAACTTTCTTCATTTTTCATCACATTCGTGCAAGTTACAAAATCACGCGTTAAATCTGTGGGGGTTTTTGTGTCTGTGTGGTTTTGGTTGGTTTTTTTCCCTCCCAAACAGGGTGGCTGCGTTGGCTTTGGGCAGCAGCTCAGAAACGCGTCGTCGTTTCATTCATATTTCAGAGCTCGCTTTGAAAATGCGCCGCTATTTCTGCACTTTAAAGGCAGGCGGCGCCAACTTCCACAACGCTGCGTAAAATTCATGCAATCATTGGTGAAAATGGTGGGGTTTTCCCTCAAAAACAGGATGAACGCCTCGGCTTTAGCGGCCAATTGAGGCGTTCAACACTTCTGTGAGAGCTTCAGGTCTGCTTGGGAAAATCAGGAGGTGTTTCCACACCACAAAGACGAGCGGCGCCCATTTTCTGAACGTTTCACAGCATTTACATCATTTTGGTGGTCGTGTGAGATGGAAAATGATTTTCCCTTCATGTTGAGGCAAATTTGAAAGTGCCCATCAACCAAATTATAACAAATTTTGATGGTGTATAACATGAAAAATGGGTTTTTTCCTTCATTTTAAGGGAAATCTGACAATTATCCCTGCTGAACGACTTCAGTGCTTTGTTTCTCCATTTCGGGGCAAATCGACCACCACCAAATCACACCAATGTCTGAGTCACATAGAAGGGTCTGAATTCCTTTTTTCCCCCTTCATTTTGAGGCAAATCTGAAAGTGCCCACCAACCCAATTGTACCAAATTTTGATGGTGTATAACATGAAAAACACCTTTTTATCCTTCATTTTAAGGGAAATTCGACAATTATCCCTACTAAGCTATTGCAGCATTCCTAATAAACCATTTATGCATCACAAACCATTCAATTTTCATCAACTATTTTGATTTCACAGCATTTTTATGATTTTGGTGGTCGAGTGAGATGAAAAATGATTTTTACCTTCATTTTGAGGCAAATCTGAAAGTGCCCACCAACCCAATTGTACCAAATTTTGATGGTGTATAACATAAAAAACACTTTTTTCTTCATTTTAAGGGAAATCTGACAATTATCCCTGCTGAACGACTTCAATGCTTTGTTTCTCCATTTTGGGGCAAATCGACCACCACCAAATCACACCAATGTCTGAGTCACGTAGAAGGGTCTGAATTCCTTTTTTCTCCCCTTCAATTTGAGGCAAATTTGACTGTGCCCACCAACCCAACTGTACCAAATTTTGATGGTGTATAACATGAAAAACACCTTTTTTCTTAATTTTAAGGGAAATCTGACAACTATCCCTGCTGAACGACTTCAGTGCTTTGTTTCTCCATTTCGGGGCAAATCGACCACCACCAAATCACACCAATGTCTGAGTCACATAGAAGGGTTTGAATTCCCTTTTTCCCCCCTGCGTTTTGATTCAAATTTGACCACGGCCGCCACCAAATGAAACCACTTTCAGAAGGATGAAAAAACAACAAAGAAAGAAACAAAAAAGTGACAAATGAACGGATTTTTAACCTTTTTTTTTGAGGGAGGGAGGGGGAAATAACCGAATTTTTTCCCTTCTCAGAGGCAAGACCCCGTGGCCTGGAACTCCACGTTTGAGGACATTTCCAGGGCCGTGCTGAACATCCGCTACACGCTGCTGCCCTACCTCTACACGCTCATGTTCCACGCCTCGGCCCACGGCAGCACCGTCGTGCGTCCGCTGCTCCACGAGTGAGTGCGGCTCCCCCCAAAGCCCACCTGCCTCCCCAAAACACAGCGCCTGGCCCCCAAACCCTCCTAAAAGCAAACCAACCAACCAACAGGGAATTGTGGGGATTTGGATGGGGGTTGGGGTTTGAGTTTGGGGGGTTGGGATTCAAATTTGGGGTTCGAAGGGGAGTTTGGGGTTGAAATGTAGATTTGGGATTGAATATGAATTTGGGATTCAAATATGAATTTGGGATTCAAACATGAATTTGGGATTGCGGTATAAATTTGGGATTCAAAGGGGAGTTCGGGATTCAAATGTAGATTTGGAATTAAATATGAATGTGGGATTCAAATATGAATTTGGGATTCAAATGTGAATTTGGGATTGAAATATGAATTTGGGATTCAAATGTAGATTTGGGATTAAATATGAATGTGGGATTCAGATATGAGTTTGGGATTCAAATATGAATTTGGGATTGAAATATGAATTTGGGATTCAAAGGTGAGTTTGGGATTGAAATGGAAATTTGGGATTCAAATATGAATTTGGGATTGCGGTGTAAATTTGGGATTCAAAGGTGAGTTTGGGATTGAAATGTAGATTTGGGATTCAAATATGAATTTGGGATTCAAATATAAATTTGGGACTGCAGTTATAAATTTGGGATTCAAAGGAGAGTTTGGGATTAAAATGTAGATTTGTGATTCAAATATGAGTTTGGGATGTGAATATGAATTTGGGATTGCAGTATAAATTTGGGATTCAAAGGGGAGTTTGGGATTCAAATGTAGATTTGGGATTGAATATGAATTTGGGATTCAGATATGAGTTTGGGATTCAAATACGAATTTGGGATTCAAAGGGGAGTTTGGGATTCAAATGGAAATTTGGGATGTATGAATGTGGGACTGTGGTATAAATTTGGGATTCAAAGGGAGTTTGGGATTCAAATGTAGATTTGGGATTCAAATATGAATTTGGGATTCAAATATGAATTTGGGACTGCAGTTATAAATTTGGGATTCAAAGGGGAGTTTGGGATTGAAATGCAGATTTGGGATTGAATATGAATGTGGGATTCAGATATGAGTTTGGGATTCAAATATGAATTTGGGATTGAAATATGAATTTGGGATACAAAGGTGAGTTTGGGATTGAAATGGAAATTTGGGATTCAAATATGAATTTGGGATTGCGGTGTAAATTTGGGATTCAAAGGGGAGTTTGGGATTCAAGTACAGATTTGGGATGTGTATATGAATTTGGGATTGCAGTATAGATTTGGGATTCAAAGAGGAGTTTGGGACTGAAATATAGAGTGGGGATTCAAATATGAATTTGGGATTCAAAGGGAAGTTTGGGGTTGCTGTATAGATTTTGGATTCAAATACGAATTTGGGATTGCAGTATAAATTTGGGATTCAAAGGTGAGTTTGGGATTCCAATACAGATTTGGGATGCGAATACGAATTTGGGATTCAAATATAATCTTGGGATTCTTATAAGGAGAGAAGCCAAAAAGATGGGATTTTGATGGAAAAAAAGAAAATCATGAGATTTTGGGGGAGAAAATAACGTGTATGGGGCAAAGTGATTCTGCATTAAAAAAATAGGAAAAAATAAAAAATAGGGAAAAACGGAGGGAAAAAAGAAAAGGTAGGAAAAAAAACAGAGAAACAAAGAAAAACTGAAGATAAAATCGAAGGAAAAAAGAAGTAGAAAAAATGGAGGAAAAAAATAGAAGGAAATGTAGAAGGAAAAGTAGAAGGAAAGTAGGAAAATAGAGGAAAAATGCCAGGAGAAAAAATAGGAAAACGGAATAGAAGAAAAATAGAAGAAAAAGAAAAAGAAAAATAGGAGAAAAAAATAGGAGAAAAATAGAGGAAAAAATACAGGATAAAAATAGAAGAAATAGAAGCAAATACAGAAGTGGAAAAAGTAGAAAAAATAGAAAAAAATAGAAAAATAATAAAGAAAAAATACATTTTTAGAGATATCAGAATTTGTCAAGAAATGTGAAATAAATTCTAACGTAGGACTTCAAATCTACAATTTCTGTGACTGAAATATGCCTAAATTGAGCCATTTTTATGCTAGAATCTTGCGCTGTTCCTGACAAGCATCCATTTGCAAGCAAACGAGATTCATTTTCAATCATTAATTTAAGAGATTAAAAAAAAAAGGGAGAACTTAGAACTGGAATTTCGTTAAAATTAAATTAAAATGTGATAAAAATTGACTGATTTGAATACACACAATGGATGCCGTTTAAGACTGAATCTCAATTAACCTCTTCCTAAGCAGCAGCTCGTTGTTATTCCCCATAATTAAGGGAAGAGGAAAAGTGTTTTTTTAGGGGGAATAAAGCTGCAATGGGGGAATATTTTGCAAGAATGGTTGATGTCACCCCAAAAACTCCTCATATTTTGGAATTCCAGGTTTGTGGAAGACAGGACGACGTGGGAGATCTACAAGCAATTCCTCTGGGGCCCAGCGCTGCTCATCAGCCCCGTGCTGGATCAGGTGAAAGCACGGAATGCTGGGCAAATCTGAGGAAGGAGGGAAAAAAAAGGGGGGGGAAATATTAGAAATTAATTAATGCATATTACATATTTATTATTTATTATTATTTATTATTGTTATTATTTATTTTTATATTATTTTTATTTATAGTCCAAATCTGAGGAAGGAGGGAAAAAAAAAGGGGGGGGGGGGGGGGGAAATATTAGAAATTAATTAATGCATATTACATATTTATTATTAATTATTTATTATTATTATTAATTTTTATATTATTTTTATTTATATTATTTGGGAATGGGAATAATATTATATATTATTTATATGATAATAATAATAATAATAATATTTATATAAATATTTATATAATAATAAATATAAATATTACTTTAATAATTAATAATTAATAAATATAAATATTACTTATATTTATATTTATTATTATTATTATTATTATTATTATTATTAATATTAATATTAACATATTAATGCTGGATAAGATTCGGGTGTTGCTTCAGGAGGATTACGCTGGTGGCCTTGGTTAAAGGCAGAATGTCGCATTGCAGGGCGCCGTGTCGGTGGATGCGTACCTCCCGAACGCCCGCTGGTACGATTATCACACAGTAAGTCATTAACAGCCCTTCAAATTGGGATCTGTGGCTCCTGATGTCTTCAGAGAAGAGAATCCTAGAGCCCTAGAATCCTAGAATCCTAGAACCCTAGAACTGTAGAATTGTAGAATCCTAGTCCCCTAGAACCCTAGAACCCTAGAATCCTAGAAACTTAGAAACCTAGAACCGTAGAATCCTAGAATCCTAGAATCCTTCAATCCTAGAACCCTAAAATCGTAGAATCCTAGAATCCTAGAAAACTAGAATCCTAGAATACTAGAACCCTGGAATCCTAGAATCCTGGAATCCTAGAATCCTGGAATCCTAGAACCCTAGAATCCTAGTATCCTAGTCCCCTATAACCCTGTAACCCTAGAATCCTAGAACCCTAGAATCATAGAATCCTAGAATCCTAGAAAACAAGAATCCTAGAATACTAGAACCCTAGAAACCTAGAACCCTAGAATCCTAGAATCCTAGAAACCTAAAACCCTAGAACCCTGGAACACTAGAATCCTAGAATCCTAGAATCATATAAGCTTAGAATCCTAGAATCCTAGAATCATAGAACTCTGGAATCCTAGAATCGTAGAATCCTAGAATCCTAGAACCCTAGAACTGTAGAATCCTAGAATCCTAGTCCCCTATAACCCTAGAATCCTAGAACCCTAGAACCATAGAACCCTAGAATCGTAGAATCCTAGAATCCTGGAATCCTGGAACACTAGAATCCTAGAAACCTAGAACCCTAGAATCCTAGTATCCTAGTCCCCTAGAACCCTGGAACCCTAGAACCCTAGAACCCTGGAACCCTAGAATCATAGAATCCTAGAAACCTAAAACCCTAGAACCCTGGAACCCTGGAACACTAGAATCCTAGAATCCTAGAATCATAGAACTCTGGAACCCTAGAACCCCAGAATCCTAGAACCCTAGAATTTTGGAACCCTAGAGCCCCAGAACCCTGGAATCCTAGAACCCTAGAACCCTAGAACTGTACAATCCTAGAATCCTAGTCCCCTATAACCCTAGAATCCTAGAACCCTAGAACCATAGAACCATAGAACCCTAGAATTCTAGAATCCTGGAACCCTGGAACACTAGAATCCTAGAAACCTAGAACCTTAGAATTGTAGAATCCTAAAACCCTAGAAGCCTAGAACTCTAGAATCCTGGAATCCTAGAACCCTAGAACCCTGGAACACTAGAATCCTAGAAACCTAGAACCCTAGAATCCTAGTATCCTAGTCCCCTATAACCCTATAACCCTATAACCCTAGAACCCTGGAACCCTAGAATCGTAGAATCGTAGAATCCTAGAATCCTGGAATCCTAGAACCCTAGAATCATAGAATCGTAAAACCCTAGAACCCTAGAATTGTAGAATACTAGAATCCTGGAATCCTGGAATCCTAGAAAACTAGAACACTAGAGTCCTAGAACCCTAGAATCCTAGAATCCTAGAAACCTAAAACCCTGGAATCCTAGAATCCTAGAATCCTGGAACCCTACAATCCTAGAACCCTAGAACCCTAGAATCACAAGGTTGCAAACAACCCATAACTCATCCGGTCCAAGCGTCTCCTCCCCACCGTTGCCATTCAAACAACGGGCGGCGCCAAACCTCCGAATGCCAAACCTCCGTACCCTGAGTAAGTTTGCAGATGACACCAGGTTTTTGAGGTGGTGTGGATCTGCCTGAGGGCAGGGAGGCCCTGCAGAGGGATCTGGATCAGCTGGATCGCTGGGCTGAGGTGAATGGGATGAGGTTCAACAAGGCTGAGTGTCGGGTTCTGCACTTTGGCCACAACAACCCCATGCAGCACTGTGGGCTTGGGGGTGAGTGGTTGGATGATTGGAAGAGGAAAGGGACCTGGGGGTGTTGGTTGGTGCTGGGCTGAACATGAGCCAGCAGTGTGCACAGGTGGCCAAAGGGCCAACAGCATCCTGGCCTGCATTAGGAATGGCCAGCAGAGCAGGGAGCTGAGCATCCCCTGTACTCAGCACTGGTGAGGCCACACCTCGAGTGCTGGGTTCAGTTTTGGGCCCCTCACTACAGGAAAGACATTGAGGAGCGTGTGCAGAGAAGGGCAACGAAATGGTGAGGGGTGTGGAGCACAAAGATGAGGAGCGGCTGAGGGAGCTGGGGTTGTTCAGTGTGGAGAAGAGGAGCTCAGGGGAGACTTCATTGCACTGTACAACTGCATGGAGGGAGGCTGTGGTGCAAAAGGGCCTGGCCTCTTCTCCCAGGCAAATAGCAGGAGCCGAGGAAATGGCAAGAAGTTGTAGCAGAGGAGGTTTAGGTTGGATATGAGGAGAAACTGCTGCTCTCAAAGGGTGGTCAGGCACTGCAATGGCTGCACAGGGAGGTGGTGGAGTCGCCAGCCCTGGTGGTGTTGAAGAGGCGCCTGGATGAGGAGCTGCGAGAGATGGTTTGGTGCTGGTGGCACTGATAGGAACAGGAGGGGGGTTGGACTGGATGATCTTGCAGCTCGTCTCCAACCTTGTGATTCTGTGATTCTATGAATATTTCATCAAATCGATGGGATTTGTGGCATCATTTCTACTTTTTACCCCCCCCCCCCCCCCCCCCCCCCCCCAAAAAAAAATAGGGTGAATACGTCGGATTCCGGGGTGAATTCCGAACGCTGCCCTCGCCTTTGGAGCACATCAACCTCCACGTCCGCGGGGGTTTCATCCTCCCCCAGCAGAGCCCCGCCAACAACACGGCCTACAGGTAGCACCAGGAATTGACCGATTCCCTTCAAAATTCCACTCAAATTTCAGACCTTTTTTGGTCACGGTTTGACCCAGCAGTGATTATCTCAGATTGCAGGTGAATCAGGCTGGGAATTCATTTTCTTTTGCCTTCAGTTTTCACAAAAGCCGTCACGTTTCCATGTTGGAAACAACAGAATTTGTGGGATTTTCAGAATGCTGATCTGAATTTTGGGGCAGTTTCCTCTCTTTTTGTCGTCCTCCTTCTGTTCCGCTCTCAATTAAATTTGTTAAATGGCATTAAAAGCAGTTAGAATGAAATTTTGATTAATATCAATTTGTTCCCCCATTGCAAACACCAGAATTTGTGGGATTTTCAGAATACTGGTCTGAATTTTGGGGCAGCTTCCTCTCTTTTTGTCATCTTCCTTCTGCTCCACTCTCAGTCAAATTTAAACTTACTAAAAGCAATTAGAATGAAATTTCCCTTAATATCAGCGTTTTTTCACATTGCAAAAACCTCCAATTTTGCAGCAATTTCACAAAATGGTTCTGAATTTTGGGGCAGTTTCCTCTCTTTTTGTCGTCTTCCTTCTGTTCTGCTCCCAATTAAACTTATTAAACTTATTAAATTGCATTACAAGCAATTAGAATGAGATTTTAATTAACATTGATGCATTTTCCCATGGCGAACACCTCCAATTTTGCAGGAATTTCAGGCAATCGAGCTGAATTTTGGGGCAGTTTCCTCTCTTTTTGTCATCCTCCTTCTGTTCCACTCCCAATTAAATTTGTTAAATGGCATTAAAAGCAATTAGAATGAGATTATTATTAATATCGATGTGTTCCCCCATTGAAAACACCATAATCTGTGGGATTTTCAGAATGCTGATCTGAATTTTGGGGCTGTTTCCTCTCTTTTTGTCGTCTTCCTTCTGTTCTGCTCTCAATTAAACTTATTCAATTGCATTACAAGCAATTAGAATGAGATTTTGATTTACATCAATGCTTTTTCACATTGCAAACACCTCCAATTTTGCAGGGATTTCAGGCAATCGAGCTGAATGTTGGGGCAGTTTCCTCTCTTTTTGTCGTCCTCCTTCTGTTCCACTCCCAATTAAATTTGTTAAATGGCATTACAAGCAATTAGAATGAGATTTTTATCAATATTGATGTGTTCCCCCGTTGAAAACACCAGAATCTGTGGGATTTTCAGAATGCTGATCTGAATTTTGGGGCAGTTTCCTCCCTTTTTGTCATCCTCCTTCTTGTTTTCCCCCATCCACCCCCCTCTCAATCAAATTCCAGCACCCCAAGTGCCGTGAGAACGAACTCACAGGGGGTTGCGTGTGACGTCCGTTGTTGGGGCGCGATTAATTAGCATTAAAAATCAGATTTAATTTCTGGGGAATGCAAAAATAGGATTCTGGGGGGGTTGGGGGGGAAGCAATTGCCTTATTTTTATTCTTCTTGGCAGCCGAAAGAATCCATTGGCCCTTCTGGTGGCTCTGAACGACAGTCAAGAGGCGGAGGGGCAGCTCTACTGGGATGACGGCGTGAGAATCGGTGCGGATTTAGGGGGAATTCCCCCAAATTTGGGGCAGCCACCCTGAGAAAAAAGAAGAGTTTTGTTATTGCGGCTCTGGGATTTGCCAGCCTAAAGTAGAAATGATGGCGGGAATGATTGGGATGATGGTGATGATGATGGTGATGATGGTGATGATGGTGATGATGGTGGTGATGATGATGGTGATGATGGTGATGATGGTGATGATGATGGTGATGATGGTGATGATGGTGATGATGGTGATGATGATGGCGATGATGATGGTGATGATGATGGTGATGATGATGGTGATGACGATGGCGATGATGGTGGCGATGATGATGGTGATGATGATGGTGATGATGATGGTGATGATGGTGATGATGGTGGTGATGATGATGGTGATGATGATGGCGATGATGATGGCGATGATGATGGCGATGATGATGGCGATGATGATGGTGATGATGATGGTGATGATGGTGATGATGGTGGTGATGATGATGGCGATGATGATGGTGATGATGATGGCGATGATGATGGTGATGATGATGGCGATGATGGTGATGATGATGGCAATGATGATGGTGATGATGATGGCGATGATGGTGATGATGATGGTGATGATGATGGCGATGATGATGGTGATGATGATGGTGATGATGGCGATGATGATGGTGATGATGATGGCGATGATGATGGTGATGATGATGGTGATGATGGTGATGATGGTGGTGATGATGATGGCGATGATGATGGCGATGATGATGGTGATGATGATGGCGATGATGATGGTGATGATGATGGTGATGATGGTGATGATGGTGGTGATGATGGTGATGATGGTGGTGATGATGATGGCGATGATGATGGTGATGATGATGGTGGTGATGATGGTGACGATGATGGTGATGATGGCGATGATGATGGTGATGATGATGGCGATGATGATGATGGTGATGATGGTGATGATGGTGGTGATGATGATGGTGATGATGGCGATGATGATGGCGATGATGGTGATGATGATGGCGATGATGATGGTGATGATGATGGTGATGATGGTGGTGATGATGATGGCGATGATGATGGTGATGATGATGGCGATGGTGATGGCGATGATGATGGCGATGATGATGGCGATGATGATGGCGATGATGATGGCGATGATGGTGATGATGATGGTGATGATGATGGCGATGATGATGGTGATGATGATGGTGATGATGGTGGTGATGATGATGGCGATGATGATGGTGATGATGATGGCGATGATGATGGCGATGATGGTGATGATGATGGTGATGATGATGGCGATGATGATGGTGATGGTGATGGTGATGATGGTGATGATAGTGGTGATGATGATGGCGATGATGATGGTGATGATGATGGCGATGATGATGGCGATGATGGTGATGATGATGGTGATGATGATGGCGATGATGATGGCGATGATGGTGATGATGATGGTGATGATGATGGTGATGATGATGGCGATGATGATGGTGATGATGATGGCGATGATGATGGTGATGGTGATGGTGATGATGGTGATGATGGTGGTGATGATGATGGCGATGATGATGGTGATTGTGATGATGGTGATGATGGTGGTGATGATGATGGCGATGATGATGGTGATGGTGATGGTGATGATGGTGATGATGGTGGTGATGATGATGGCGATGATGGTGATGATGATGGCGATGATGATGGTGATGATGGTGGTGATGATGGTGATGATGATGGCGATGATGATGGTGATGATGGTGGTGATGATGATGGCGATGATGGTGGCGATGATGATGGCGATGATGATGGCGATGATGATGGCGATGATGGTGATGATGGTGGTGATGATGATGGCGATGATGGTCGCGATGATGATGGCGATGATGATGGTGATGATGATGGTGATGATGGTTTGGGATTTGGCGAAACGTGTGGAATTTTTTGAGAGGTGAAAGGGGAAAAAGATCTGAATTGAGCTGAGGTTAAATGGGCCAAAATGGGGTAAAAAATGGCCAAAATGGAATAAAAATGGGCCAAAGTGGGGTAAAAATGGGCCAAAATGGGGGGAAAATGGGCCAAAGTGGTGTAAAAATGGGCCAAAATGGGGGAAAAATGGGCCAAAATGGGGGAAAAATGGGCCAAAGTGGTGTAAAAATGGGCTAAAATGGGGGAAAAATGGGCCAAAATGGGGGAAAAAATAACCAAAATGGGATAAAAATGACTGAAGTGGGGTAAAAATGGGCAAAATGGGCAAAAAAATGGGCCAACGTGTTGTAAAAAATGGCCAAAATGGGGTAAAAAATGGCCAAAGTGGGGTAAAAATGGGCAAAATGGGGTAAAAATGGGCCAAAGTGGGGTAAAAAATAGCCAAAATGGGGTAAAAATGGGCCAAAATGGGCAAAAAAATGGCTAAAATAGGGTAAAAAATAGCCAAAATGAGAGCATTTCTGGGAAGAAAATAAAATAAAATAACAAAGGGATTCAGTGGATTTACCTTGATTAAATTAATTGTAATTAATAAGTAGGAGATTTTTAAGAAACAACGAGAGATAATTAATAAGACGTATAAACAAGTCAGAAGATTTCCTTGATATTAATTAATTCAGATAAGACATATTTAGACACAAGAAGAGATATTGAAGAGCTAAGATATTTAAGAATTAATAATAATAATAACAATAATAATAACAATAATAATAACAATAATAATAATAATAATAATAAGGATATTTAGGAACTAATAGGAGATACTTAAGAGATAACAAGAGGCAATTAATCAAATCACAACAGAGATCATTAAGCGTCTCTTACGCCCTAATCTGCACTGCCCTAAATAACTCCAAAAATCGTTCTTAATGAACATCCAGCTGCGCACATAGAAGCTCTCTAATTAGCTAAGAGCTCATTAATCCAGTTGGATGCATCGTTTTCTTCTCCTCCAGATGCCTACGAGGACGGCGCCTATCTGCTGACCTCCTTCATTGCTCGTCAGGTTGGGGAAGGGAAGGGAAGGGGAGGGAAGGGGAGGGGAGGGGAGGGAAGGGAAGGGAAGGGAAGGGAAGGGAAGGGAAGGGAAGGGAAGGGAAGGGAAGGGAAGGGAAGGGAAGGGAAGGGAAGGGAAGGGAAGGGAAGGGAAGGGAAGGGAAGGGAAGGGAAGGGAAGGGAAGGGAAGGGAAGGGAAGGGAAGGGAAGGGGAGGGGAGGGGAGGGGAGGGGAGGGGAGGGGAGGGGAGGGGAGGGGAGGGGAGGGGAGGGGAGGGGAGGGGAGGGGAGGGAGTAAAACATAATCAAGTAAAATGAAATGGAATGAAGCGAAATGAAGCGAAATGAAATGAAATGAAATGAAATGAAATGAAATGAAATGAAATGAAATGAAATGAAGTAAAATGAATTAAAAGGAAATGAAGTAAAATAAAAGGAAATGAGGTAAAATAAAAGGAAAGGAAGTAAAATAAAAGGAAACGAAATGAGGTAAAATAAAAGGAAATGAAGTAAGATAAAAGGAAATAAAGGGAAATGAAGCATAATAAAGGGAAATGAGGTAAAATGAAGGGCAATGGGGTAAAATAAAGGGAAATGAAACAAAATAAAAAGAAAGGAAGTAAAATAAAGGGAAATGAAGTAAAATACAAAAGGAAATGAGGTAAAATAAAAGGAAATGAAGGAAAATAAAAGGAAATGAAATGAGGTAAAATAAAAGGAAATGAAAGAAAAGGAAATGAAGCAAAATCAAAGGAAAAGAGGTAAAACAAAAGGAAATGAAGGAAAATGAAAGGAAGTAAAATAAAAGGAAATGAAGCAAAAAAAAAATGGAAATGAGGTAAAATAAAAGGAAATGAAGATAAAAGGAAAGGAAATGAAATAAAGGGAAATGAAGGAAAATAAAAGGAAATGAAATGAGGTAAAATAAAAGGAAGTAAGATAAAAGGAAATAAAGGGAAATGAAGCAAAATAAAGGGAAATGAGGTAAAATGAAGGGCAATGGGGTAAAATAAAGTGAAATGAAGTAAAATAGAAGGAAAGGAAGTAAAATAAAGGGAAATGAAGTAAAATATAAAAGGAAATGAGGTAAAATAAAAGGAAATGAAGGAAAATGAAAGGAAGTAAAATAAAAGGAACTGAAGCAAAAAAAAAAAGGAAATGAGGTAAAATAAAAGGAAATGAAGTAAGATAAAGGGAAAGGAAATGAAATAAAGGGAAATGAAGCAAAATAAAAGAGGTCAAATGAAGGTCAGTGACACTTCAGGGTCTGCATTGCGGTGCGCTGGGCCCCAGGCGAGCTCAGCCCGCTCTCGGTTCCATTCCCCACCAGAGCTCCCTGCAGATCCGCGCTCTGCACCGCGGTTTCGCCGAGCCCAGCGCGCTGCACTTCGACACCATCAGGGTGCTGGGGCAGAGCGGCGCCGTGCAGCAGCTCCGCGTCTACGAGAACGGAGCTCAGCTGCCATCGCAGCACATCCTGCTGTACGACAGCGCGACGCAGGTATGGGGGGGGTGATGGGAGGGGAAATGGGGGGCGAGGGGGGGAGGTGGAAGGGGGAGGGGGAGAAGGTCAAAATGGGGAACTGCTGGGTGGGGAAATGGGTGTTTTGGGGAAGAGATGGAAGGTTGAATGGAAAAAGTTGAAGATGGAATTATTGGGTAGAAAAATGAGTGTTTGGGGGAAGAGATGGAAGTTGAGTGGGAAAAGGTCAAAATGGGGAATTGCTGGGTGGGGAATGGGGGGTTGTGTGTTGGGAGATGGAAGGTGGATGGGAAAGGGTCAAGATGGGAATTATTGTGTGGAAAAATGAGTTTTTTGGGGAAGAGATGGAAGGTGGAGTGGGAGAAGGTCAAAATGGGGAATTGATGGGTGGGGAAATGGGGGGCCGAGGGGGGGAGGTGGAAGGTGGAGGGGGATAGGCCAAAATGGGGGACTGATGAGTGGGGAAATGGGGGGTCGTGTGTTGGGAGATGGAAGGTGGAGTGGGAGAAGGTCAAAATGGGGAATTGATGGATAGAAAAATGAGTGTTTTGGGGGAAGAGATGGAAGTTGAGTGGGAAAAGGTCAAAATGGGGAATTGATGGGTGGGGAAATGGGGGATGGGGGGGGAGGTGGAAGGTGGAGGGGGAAAAGGTCAAGATGGGGAACTGCTGGGTGGGGAAATGGGGGATTGTGTGTTGGGAGATGGAAGGTGGATGGGAAAGGGTCAAGATGGGAATTGATGGGTAGAAAAATGAGTGTTTAGGGGGAAGAGGTGAGGATTGAGTGGGAAAAGGTCAAGATGGGGAATTGATGGGTGGGGAAATAAATGGGTGTTTTGGGGGGAGAGATGGAAGGTGGAGTGGGAAAAGTTGAAGAATGGAATTATTGGGTAGAAGAATGAGTGTTTTGGGGGAAGAGATGGAATTGAGTGGGAAAAGGTCAAAATGGGGAATTGCTGGGTGGGGAAATGGGTGTTTTGGGGGAAGAGGTGAAGGTTGAGTGGGAGAAGGTCAAAATGGGGAATTGATGGGAGGGGAAATGGGTGTTTTGGGGAAGAGATGGAATATTGAGTGGGAAAAGGTCAAGATGGGGAATTGATGGGTGGGGAAATAAATGGGTGTTTTGGGGGGAGAGATGGAAGGTGGAGTGGGAAAAGTTGAAGAATGGAATTATTGGGTAGAAGAATGAGTGTTTTGGGGGAAGAGATGGAATTGAGTGGGAGAAGGTCAAGATGGGGAATTGATGGGTAGAAAAATGAGCGTTTTGGGGGAAGAAATGGAAGGTTCAGGGGAAAAGTTAAAGAATGGAATTATTGGGTAGAAAAAATGAGTGTTTTGGAGTAAGAGATGGAAGGTGGACTGGGAAAGGGTCAAAATGGGGAATTGCTGGGTGGTGGTGATCAATGAAAGAAAGGATTCTTTGTGTCCCAAGAGGTGAAACGATGGGACTCTGATGTAGAAAAACGTGGGTAAAAGTGAAGAGAAATACAGCAAGGCGAGGTTGAAACGTCGAGCTATTGCACCAAAAAATGGTCGCTTCAGCCCAAGACTTTTTGCTTGTCATTTTTTAAAAAGACTTTTGCTTTAAAAAAAATATTATTGTAGTATATATGTTCTTAACATCAATTTTAATTCTATTTCTTTTTTCCCCCAAGGTCCTTTTGGTCACGCAGCTTGCACTGGAGTTAGGCAGGGATTACACGCTGGAGTGGAGCTGAGCCTGCAGATGTTGCTGCTTCAGAACCACACCAGTCCCTCACCTCCCCTCCTCGCGACCCCAAATCCTCTTCCTGTTCTCCTTCTCTCAGATTTGTGTAATATATTTTCATTGTGCAAAGTGTTTGTGGTGGGTTTCTGGTCTCAGTTGGAGCTCTTGGCTGGCTGGCCCCAAAATTAAAATGAGTCCTCATTGGGTTACCTGGAACCAAACCCCCAAATCTGCTGTCCCAAATGGGTGCTGGTTGGGTTACGTGGAACCAAACCCCCAAATCTGCTGTCCCAAATGGGTGCTGGTTGGGTTACGTGGAACCAAACCCCCAAATCTGCTATCTCAAGTTGGTCTCCATTGGGTTACTTAGAACCAAGCCCCCCAATTCTCCTCTCAAATGGGTCCTGGTTGGGTTACCTGGAACCAAACCCCCAAATCTGCCACCTCAGATGGGTCCTGGTTGGGTTACCTAGAACCAAACCCCCAAATCTGCTACCTCCGATGGATTCTGATGTGGTTACCTCAAGCCAAACCCCCAAATCTGCTGTTTCAAACGGGTCCTGGTTGGGATATCTAGAGCCAAATTATAAATCTACTGTCTCAAATGGGTCCTGGTTGGGTCACCTAGAACCAAACTGCCATATCTGCTATCTCAAGTGGATCTCCATTGGGTTACCTGGAACCAAACCCCCAAATCTGCCACCTCAGATGGATTCTGATTCTGGTTGGTTACCTAGAACTATTTGCATGAAATTGACCCAAAATAAGGCGCAAAAATTGAGGGGTGGACTTAAAACTGAGGATTCTGACTCTATAATGAGGCATTGGGCCCTCAGAAATTCAGATTTGGGGCCCAAAAATGTTTGTTTGTACACACACACGATAAAAAAAAAGCAAAAAAACCCCAAAAACCGAAAAATAATCGCTAGACTTTGAAGCTTGAAATGAAGCGTAGGGTGCTAAAAAAAATGGGGGTATGGGGCATGAACAAAGGGGTCTTTGGATCTTAAAAATGAGGACACGACAACAGGACAACTGTGATGGTAATTTGTATTTATTGGCACAGCGCAGCATGGAAAGCCCCGTTGATGGCAGCGGTGGTTCTCTGGCTGTCAGGCGATGCCCCCAAATCCGCACGCCGGGGGCGCTCCCACCTCCTGACTGATGGTGGAGAGGAGCGGGAGGGCAGAGGTGATGCTGGGGGAGTCTGGGGGCTGCTGTGCCTGTCGTCCTTCCCCCAGGCAGTGCTGTTAGAGGTGTTGCACGATGCCCCCCCCGAGGGGGCCGCTCCCAGCTCCTGAAGGATGGTGGAGAGGAGCGGGAGGGCAGAGGAGGTGCTGTGGGGGGGGCTGGGGGCTGCGGGGCTTGGTGTGCTTCCAGGCTGTGCGATGGATGATGCCCCCAGACTGGCTGCTGGATGGTGCCCCCAAACTGACAGCCTGGGGGGCTGCTCCCAACTCCTGAAGGATGATGGAGAGGAGTGGGAGGGCAGAGGTGGTGCTGTGGGGGTCTTGGTGTGCTTCCTCCAGGCTGTGCGATGGATGGTGCCCCCAAACTGACAACTTGGGGGGCCGCTCCCATCTCCCGAAGGATGGTGGAGGGGAGTGGGAGGGCAGAGGTGGTGCTTTGGGGGACTGGGGGTCTTGGTATGCTTCCTCCAGGCTGTATGATGGATGGTGCCCCCAAAATGACTGCTGGATGCTGCCCCCAAACTGACAGCCTGGGGGTGTTGCTCCCAACTCCTGAATGATGATGGAGAGGAGTGGGAGGGCAGAGGTGGTGCTTTGGGGGACGGGGGGTGGTGTTGGCAGGCCTGGCAACCGGGGGCCGCCCTGGTGGTCAATGTTTCCATGGCCGCCTTCTCACAGATGTTTCACATGTGGCCGTGAATTTCTACTCTGTAGATGCAGGTGTATTCCACGTTGCCCCAGTTGCTCTGCACATGAAACATGATGCGGCGGAAGGCTTTGTGGGGCTCCACCTGCCGACACAAAGAGGAGAGGCTTCGTCACGCACGGCTCCCTTGGCCGAAGCCCGGCTCTGCTCCGCTGCCGTGGGACGGCGCTGCTGATGGAGGAAGGCAGCCGCCCTCCTCCCTCCCGCCGGCCGTCGTCCCTCCGCACCCGCAGGGGGACGGTTTGCCTCCCGCAGCGCCTTCCTGCTGCTGCGGCTGCTCTCTGGCTGCCATGGCCGCCCCCAAAGCAGCCCCCAAAGCCGCCCCCAAAGCCGCCCCCAAAGCTGCCCCCAAAGCTGCCCCCAAAGTCGCCCCCAAAGCCACCTCCAAAGCCACCCCCAAAGCCGCCCCCAAAGCCGCCCCCAAAGCCGCCCCCAAAGCCACCTCCAAAGCCACCCCCAAAGCCACCCCCAAAGCCGCCCCCAAAGTCGCCCCCAAAGCCACCTCCAAAGCCGCCCCCAAAGCCGCCCCCAAAGTCGCCCCCAAAGTCGCCCCCAAAGCCGCCCCCAAAGCCGCCCGCCACCTCCTGAGCGATGGTGGAGAGGAGCAGGAGGGCAGAGGTGATGCTGGGGGAGCCTGGGGGCTGCTGTGCTCGAGCAGGAAGAAGCATCGCTGCCAAAGGTGGGACGGCCGCCTCGTCTGTGTTCCCCGCGGGAGGGAGAGCAGAGCAGGGCCCGGCTGAGCAGGCCAAGCCTTTCTTGCCAGGACTGGCCATACCTGCACGTGGAAGGTCTGGGCGATCTCTCCTTTGATGTCATAAATGAAATAGCCCAGGGTGGTTGGTGGTTTGTCCTCGTCCATTCCCTGAAAGACAAGAGACGATTTCGGTCACGCTTTAGGGCAGGCCGTGCAAAAAGGAACGCGCCGAGGCCGAAGGTGGGAGCCCTTCTCCCCCATCAGCTCTGGCAGAGCAGCAGAGGCTCCGGAGACGTGTGAGCATCCCGAGGGTCTCCGTGCCCTGGGCCGGGATGCCGCGCTCTGCAATCTCCTCTGGGATTGCTCGCCATGCGTTTGCTGTGGCCTTTTCTCCTGTTGGTGGAGTCGCAGAGGCCAAATTCCCGGCGGCTTTCTGCAGCTGAGGCCGGGCGCAGGGCTCTCCCGAAGCTGCGCTGCCCTGCGTTCCCCCTCACCACTGGGCTGTTTGCCCTTTTAACCCCCCTTGGTTTTGATGCTCGCTCCCAATAGTTCTCACGATGGCGGTTAGAGCTCTCCCATCTCTGAACCCTTTCCCCAATCCACACCTCATTATATCACTTGTATCACGATATTCACGGCTGCTAATGATACGGCTGTTACTTAACAGCAGCCAGTGTTCATTGCTGCGGCTCTGCGGGAGCTCCCACCGCTATGGGGCCTCGTGGTGCTCAGTGCCAAAGCTTTTCCTCGGGGTTTTCCTCCCTTGGAAGCAGCAGCACAGACTTACCGAGACAATAAACTCTCTGGGGGCGCTGCTGACTTCCCCGGAGGGAGAGACCGCCATGGAGATGTGCCACACGGTGACAGCCGAGGGCCGGATTTCCTGCGGCAGCCGGATGACCACGTCGCCCTCGGATCCTCGGAAAGCCCAGCAGTTGCCAGGAGAAATATCGGCCTGCAATGAGAGAGACGCGTCTGTCAGCAGCGAGGCCAAGAGCCGCAGAGCCGGCCGGTGGGCGAGGAGCAGGGGCAGGAGGACAGGAGGGGAACGGGCACAGCTGGGGACGGCAGCTCTGGGCTCAGCCGCCTTTCTCTGCTTGCCCAGAGGTGGCAGGCAGCCCTCCCAGCACCCGTCAGCTCTCTGTCAGCCATCCATCACCCACGCTGTCAGCAACGTGGGGCAGTGTGGGCTGAGCAGCGCAGCTGGGCCAAAGGAAATCGCTGCGCGCTCGCTTGTGCAGCCAGAAAGCTGCAGCCAACACACAGGCGCCGTTTGTCCTGCCGTACCTGCAGCAGCGTCTCAGGAGGCTTGGCGCTGGAGAAGAGTGGGGAAAGCCAGCCGTGCTGCCTGCCTGCCCCGCCGTAACTCTGGGACGTCCGCTCAGCATCGATGGTGGCACCTGGAAGGAAGATGGAGAGACGTGCAGTGGGGCAGCCCAGAGGGGAGCTGAAGGAGCCAATGCTCGTTCCACGAAGCTCCTGGGGTGCAAAATCCCTCCTGTGTGTGTGGCAAGTGTGGAGTCCCAGCCTGAGGCACTGATGGAGCAGTGGGGAGAGGAGCCGCTCAGCCCCAGGAGCACAGGTGGAGGCTTTGTGAATTCGCAGAGCGGGGAGATTGAATGGGATGGCAGGAGGAAATTCTTGCCGCCCCCAGAAGCCGTGGGTGCCCCGTTGCTGAGACCGGGTTGGACGGGGCCCTGAGCACCCGATGGAAAGGGTGGCAGCCCTGCCAACGGCAGGGAGCTGGGCTGGATGGGCTGTAAGGTCCCTGCAGAGCTCAGCCGTTCCAAAGCTCTGTGAGACAGCGGGCAGAAAGCAGAGCTCGGCAGCTTTGGGGAGCGCCAGGCGCAGAGCTGAGGGCACTGAAGCTGCCTGTCGACGTACCCAGGGTTTGCAGAGCCCAGTTGGGCAGCCAGGCGCCGTTCTCCACCATTTTCTCCATGGCCTCCTGGGTCGACTGCAGGATTTCCTGGCAACAAACGGGGAACGGAGAGACAGCAGTGAGCAAAACGCTGCACAGGAGAGCTGACCCTGACCCTGACCCTGACCCTGACCCTGACCCTGACCCTGAGCCTGACCCTGACCCTAGGGATGCTACCCAGGAGCCAGGGGAGGGAATCCACAGCGCTGCACAGCACCCCCTGATCCCAGCCAGCAGCGAGGGGAGCAGAGCGGCTCCAAGGCACGAGAGGGGCTGAGCTGAGAGCCAGGTGTGGGGCGCAGAGCTGCCTCTGGAATGGGCTGAAACAGGAGGGAGCAGCGCCGTCACCTCGCTGGTGAATCCGTGGATCCCGTTCTCGTGCAGGACGTCAAACAGGGCTTGGAGAATGAGGCCCTTCTGGGCTGACAGCTGAGTGGATCTCGCCTCCAGCTCCTGCCTCTTCTCCATCTGAACCCGAGAGTTCCTGAAGGCAAAGGCAAAGCGAGCCTTGAGCACTGCTCACAGAGCTCAGAGCTGCAGAGGTGAAGGATCCTGGGGGGGGGTTGTGCCCTTCCTTATCCCCCAGCCCCTTTCCTTCCTCCGCTTTGCCTTTGCCAAGGGCGGCCTTCTGAAAGGGAAAGGAAGGGAAGGGAAGGGGAGGGGAGGGGAGGGAAGGGAAGGGAAGGGAAGGGAAGGGAAGGGAAGGGAAGGGAAGGGAAGGGAAGGGAAGGGAAGGGAAGGGAAGGGAAGGGAAGGGAAGGGAAGGGAAGGGAAGGGAAGGGAAGGGAAGGGAAGGGAAGGGAAGGGAAGGGAAGGGAAGGGAAGGGAAGGGAAGGGAAGGGAAGGGAAGGGAAGGGAAGGGAAGGGCCTTGCGCAGGGCAAGGAAGCGTTCTTACCCCAGAGCTGGGAACTGGGGCGCAGGTCCTGCTGACCGCACCTGGAAGAGAAAGGCGTTCGATGGCAGGAGGCACAAGCAGCGCGGCCAGGGCTTCCGCAGGGGCTTCCCAGGGAACCGCCGGCAGAATTTCCTGCTGCTGCCCAGCCGTTTGCAGAGCGGCGCTGCCCAAAGCCGGGCTCTGAAGCCCTCCCCGTGCCGCACAGCATCTCTGCTTCTCCCTCGGCTTTCCCGGCCCCTTCAGGCTCCCCGGTGCCAGGCATGGGCCAAAGGCCCCTTCTGCCCCCGCGCTGCCGCCTTCAGCCCGAGCCGGGCGCTGGGAAGATGCTTCCGCACCGAAGCCCACCCTGCTGCCCAGGCGACCCCCAGCCCACCCTCCATCTCAGCCCGTGGCCAAACTCCCCCCGCTGCTCAATGGGGGTTGCTTTGGCCTCTGCCGCGCAGCCTGCAGCACTGACCTGCAGGACGTCGCTCCTCCATGCCAGTACACAAAGGATGAGTACACAAAGGATGAGTACACAAATGCCAGCTGTGGGGAGATCAGGTGGGACAGACCGTTAGTTTGCTCCGCAGCCCCGTTTTCCTCCTGCAGACCCACGCCGTGTGGGACAGTCCCGCTGCCCAGCCCTGCTGGCATGGCTTTGGGTGGGGAGCACTCACCAGAAAGGGGAGAAAGCAGCCAGACCGGAGTCGTCCTTCCCCTCTCCGCAGCAGAGAATCGCCTAAGGGAGAGAGCAGACAGCGGTGAGCGCGGCCCAGCTGGGATCTCCTGGGATCCTTGCAGTGCTTTCCTCTGCCCAGCAGAGATCACAGCATCACACTCCACCACCTCCCTGGGCAGCCTGCTGCAGAGAACAGTGGGACCCATAGGGACACTTTGAGAGCCATAGAGACACGTTGGGACCCATAGAGACACGTTGGGACCCATAGAGACACGTTGGGACCCATTGGGACACAGAGGACACATTGGGACGCATTGGGAGCCATAGAGACACATTAAGACCCATTGGGACCCATAGAGACACCGCTGGGACCCCATTCCTGCCCCCTCAGGAGGCCATGTTTCCACCAGGGCACACTGCTGGCTCACGGCCGACCTGCCGCCCCCCCAGGACACCCAGCTCTGCACAGCTCCCCTGCAGCAGCTCCTCCCCCAGCCTGTATTGCTGCTCGCCCTTCTTCCTCCCCACGTGCCAGACTCCCCCCTTGCTTTCATGCAGCTCCCAGGGCCCTTTCGCAAGAGCCTCCGGTGCCAGGGCAGAGCGCAGGGCTCTGCTGTGCCACGGGGGCAGGGCTGTCCCCAGCCGACGCCATTCGCGGCTTCCTGGCTGCCCAAAGCCCGGCGCCACGCGGTGCTCCTGGCTTCCCCTCCCCACGTTCTGGGTCCTGCTGCACCCACCTGCCCTGCCGGGCCGGCATTTGGGCTCCTTCCAACTCAGACACAGGCAAAAGCTGGCTCTCGTGCCAGGACACGAGCACCTCTCCCCTCGCCTGCTCCGCTGTCCTCGCGGGACTGCAGTGCTGCGCGGCGCCGCGGCCCAGGGGGACGGGGGCTCTGATGTCACAATGGCCGGCGGCCGGGCGCCTTCTGTGAGCTCACGGCAGGGACGGAACCCGGGGCTCGGAGCCCAGCACCAGGCCCACATTCGGCCAGGGTGGGCAGTGCAAGTCGGGTCTGCATTGGGAAGGGCGATGGCTCTGAGGAGCGGAGCCTTAGGAATGGCTGAACGGCTGGCGGGGGGGAGGAGAGCACCGTGTAGGAGGGACGTGTTTGGGACACGGAGCTGCGCAGTGCCCCCAATAAATGCTTCCTCACAAAGCTGACAGCGGTTTCGATTGCTCTGAACAACCTGGGTGCAGTGTTCCGAGATAGGAAACCACCTTGTAAGGTTGCTCCCATCTCCCCTCCCATTTCCCCTTCCCTTCCCTTCCCTTCCCTTCCCTTCCCTTCCCTTCCCTTCCCTTCCCTTCCCTTCCCTTCCCTTCCCTTCCCTTCCCTTCCCTTCCCTTCCCTTCCCTTCCCTTCCCTTCCCTTCCCTTCGCTTCCCTCCCCATTTCCCCTCCCCTCTATCTATCTATCTATCATCTATCTATCTATCTATCTATCTATCTATCTATCTATCTATCTATCATCTATCTATCATCTATCTATCTATCTATCTATCATCTATCTATCTATCTATCTATCATCTATCTATCTATCCATCTATCTATCTATCTATCATCTATCCATCCATCCATCCATCCATCCATCCATCCATCCATCCATCCGTCTATCTATCCATCCATCCATCCATCCATCCATCCATCCATCCATCCATCTATCCATCCATCCATCCATCCATCCATCCATCCATCCATCCATCCATCCGTCTATCTATCTGCTCCATTCCCTGTCACCTCACCCCCAATCTCCTTAAGCACACACACATCAAAGCAGGGTTGCTCAGCTGCTCCCTTCCCCAGGTCGCTCTGCTCTCCTCTGACCCCCAGCTCTGTCCCAGCAGCATTTTTCATCAGCCCTTCCTGCTTTTGGGCACCGATGGATTTGCTCATGGTGAACCCCTGACTTCCTCACGCCTGGAACAACTCCATGGGCCTCCTCACCATCTGCACCAACCCTGGATGTTGGTCTGCACAAACAGCACCCCGACCTCCGCATCTCCTTCCCATTTATGTTCCCCATCTCTGACTGCGAGAATGAATCTGCTCTGGATCTTCTCCTCATACTGAATGCCACAGCAGGGAGACTCCAGTTTGTTTCCTGCTCCAAAGCCGCGCTCGGGGTACAGCTGGGACCGCAGTGCTTGTTGTCAGCTACAGACAGGCAGGGCTTCGTTCCAGAAGAGCCACCCAGCTCCACGCTGGGCTTTTCTGACGGCTCACGAGAACTTTTGAGCCCTGGGCTATTAGGACCAGCAGTGCCCAGCAGTGTATCACACACACAGCATCACAGAATCACAAGGTTGGAGACGAGCTGCAAGATCATCCAGTCCAACCCCCCTCCTGTTCCTATCAGTGCCACCAGCACCAAACCATCTCTCGCAGCTCCTCATCCAGGCGCCTCTTGAACACCACCAGGGCTGGCGACTCCACCACCTCCCTGTGCAGCCATTGCAGTGCCTGACCACCCTTTGAGAGCAGCAGTTTCTCCTCATATCCAACCTAAACCTCCTCTGCTACAACTTCTTGCCAATATTATTGTAGTATATATGTTCTTAACATCAATTTTAATTCTATTTCTTTTTCCCCCAAGGTCCTTTTTGGTCACGCAGCTTGCACTGGAGTTAGGCAGGGATTACACGCTGGAGTGGAGCTGAGCCTGCAGATGTTGCTGCTTCAGAACCACACCAGTCCCTCACCTCCCCTCCTCGCGACACCAAATCCTCTTCCTGTTCTCCTTCTCTCAGATTTGTGTAATATATTTTCATTGTGCAAAGTTGTTTGTGGTTGGTTTCTGGTCTCAGTTGGAGCTCTTGGCTGGCTGGCCCCAAAATTAAAATGAGTCCTCATTGGGTTACCTAGAACCAAACCCCCAAATCTGCTACCTCCGATGGATTCTGATGTGGTTACCTCAAGCCAAACCCCCAAAATCTGCTGTCTCAAACGGGTCCTGGTTGGGGTATCTAGAGCCAAATTATAAATCTACTGTCTCAAACGGGTCCTGGTTGGGGTATCTAGAGCCCAGTCCTAAATCTACTGTCTCAAATGGGTCCTGGTTGGGTCACCTAGAACCAAACTGCCATATCTGCTATCTGAAGTGGATCTGCATTGGGTTACCTGGAACCAAACCCCCAAATCTGCCACCTCAGATGGATTCTGATTCTGGTTGGTTACCTAGAACTATTTGCATGAAATTGACCCAAAATAAGGCGCAAAAATTGAGGGGTGGACTTAAAACTGAGGCTTCTGACTCTATAATGAGGCATTGGGCCCTCAGAAATTCAGATTTTGGGCCCAAAAATGTTTGTTTGTACACACACACGATAAAAAAAAAGCAAAAAAACCCCAAAAACCGAAAAATAATCGCTAGACTTTGAAGCTTGAAATGAAGCGTAGGGTGCTAAAAAAAATGGGGGATGGGGCATGAACAAAGGGGTCTTTGGATCTTAAAAATGAGGACACGACAACAGGACAACTGTGATGGTAATTTGTATTTATTGGCACAGCGCAGCATGGAAAGCCCCGTTGATGGCAGCGGTGGTTCTCTGGCTGTCAGGCGATGCCCCCAAATCCGCACGCCGGGGGCGCTCCCACCCTCCTGACTGATGGTGGAGAGGAGCGGGAGGGCAGAGGTGATGCCTGGGGGAGTCTGGGGCTGCTGTGCCTGTCGTCCTTCCCCCAGGCAGTGCTGTTAGAGGTGTTGCACGATGCCCCCCCCCGAGGGGGCCGCTCCCAGCTCCTGAAGGATGGTGGAGAGGAGCGGGAGGGCAGAGGTGGTGCTGTGGGGGGGGCTGGGGGCTGCGGGGCTTGGTGTGCTTCCAGGCTGTGCGATGGATGATGCCCCCAGACTGGCTGCTGGATGGTGCCCCCAAACTGACAGCCTGGGGGGTGTTGCTCCCATCTCCTGATGGATGTTGGAGGGGAGAGGGAGGGCAGAGGTGGTGCTTGGGGGGACTGGGGGTCTTGGTATCCTTCCAGGCTGTATGATGGATGCTGCCCCAAACTGGCTGCTGGATGATGCCCCCAAACCGACAGCCTGGGGGTGTTGCTCCCAACTCCTGAATGATGATGGAGAGGAGTGGGAGGGCAGAGGTGGTGCTTTGGGGGACGGGGGGGTGGTGTTGGCAGGCCTGGCAACCGGGGGCCGCCCTGGTGGTCGATGTTTCCATGGCCGCCTTCTCACAGATGTTTCACATGTGGCCGTGAATTTCCACTCTGTAGATGCAGGTGTATTCCACGTTGCCCCAGTTGCTCTGCACATGAAACATGATGCGGGCCGAAGGCTTTGTGGGGCTCCACCTGCCGACACAAAGAGGAGAGGCTTCGTCACGCGCGGCTCCCTTGGCCGAAGCCCGGCTCTGCTCCGCTGCCGTGGGACGGCGCTGCTGATGGAGGAAGGCAGCCGCCCTCCTCCCTCCCGCCGGCCGTCGTCCCTCCGCACCCGCAGGGGGACGGTTTGCCTCCCGCAGCGCCTTCCTGCTGCTGCGGCGGCTCTCTGGCTGCCATGGCCGCCCCCAAAGCCGCCCCCAAAGCTGCCCCCAAAGCCGCCCCCAAAGTCGCCCGCCACCTCCTGAGTGATGGTGGAGAGGAGCAGGAGGGCAGAGGTGATGCTGGGGGAGCCTGGGGGCTGCTGTGCTCGAGCAGGAAGAAGCATCGCTGCCAAAGGTGGGACGGCCGCCTCGTCTGTGTTCCCCGCGGGAGGGAGAGCAGAGCAGGGCCCGGCTGAGCAGGCCAAGCCTTTCTTGCCAGGACTGCCCATACCTGCACGTGGAAGGTCTGGGGCGATCTCTCTTTTGATGTCGTAAATGAAATAGCCCAGGGAGGTTGGTGGTTCGTCCTCGTCCATTCCCTGAAAGGCAAAGAGACAATTTCGGTCACGCTTTAGGGCAGGCCGTGCAAAAAGGAATGCTTGCCATGCTGCCCCCCACACCTCAGGTATCCATAGACCTGGATCAGGGTCACATAGAGACACATTGGACCCATAGAGACAAATTGAGACCCATTGGGACCCATAGAGACACATTGGGACCCATAGGGACACATTGGGATCCATTGGGACCCATAGAGACACATTGGGACCCATAGAGACACATTGGGACCCATAGAGACCCATTGGTACCCATAGAAACACCTTGAGACACATAGAGACACATTGGGATACATTGGGACCCATAGAGACACAGTGAGACCCATTGGGACCCATAGAGACACATTGGGACCCATTGGGACCCATAGAGACTCATTGGGACCCATAGAGACACATAGAGACCCATTGGGACCCATAGAGAAACATTGGGACCCATAGAGACACATTGGGACCCATTGGGACCCATAGAGACCCATTGGGACCCATAGAGACCCATAGAGCTCCCACCGCTATGGGGTCTTATGGGGCTCAGTGCCAAAGCTTTTCCTCGGGGTTTTTCCTCCCTTGGAAGCAGCAGCACAGACTTACCAAGACAATAAACTCTCTGGGGGGCGCTGCTGACTTCCCCGGAGGGAGAGACCGCCGTGGAGATGTGCCACACGGTGACAGCCGAGGGCCGGATTTCCTGCGGCAGCCGGATGACCACGTCGCCCTCGGATCCTCGGAAGCCCAGCAGTTGCCAGGAGAAATATCGGCCTGCAATGAGAGAGACGCGTCTGTCAGCAGCGAGGCCAAGAGCCGCAGAGCCGGCCGGTGGGCGAGGAGCAGGGGCAGGGAGGACAGGAGGGGAACGGGCACAGCTGGGGACGGCAGCTCTGGGCTCAGCCGCCTTTCTCTGCTTGCCCGGAGGTGGCAGGCAGCCCTCCCAGCACCCGTCAGCTCTCTGTCAGCCATCCATCACCCACGCTGTCAGCAACGTGGGGCAGTGTGGGCTGAGCAGCGCAGCTGGGCCAAAGGAAATCGCTGCGCGCTCGCTTGTGCAGCCAGAAAGCTGCAGCCAACACACAGGCGCCGTTTGTCCTGCCGTACCTGCAGCAGCGTCTCAGGAGGCTTGGCGCTGGAGAACAGTGGGGAAAGCCAGCCGTGCTGCCTGCCTGCCCCGCCGTAACTCTGGGACGTCCGCCTCAGCATCGATGGTGGCACCTGGAAGGAAGATGGAGAGACGTGCAGTGGGGCGGCCCAGAGGGGAGCTGAAGGAGCCAATGCTCGTTCCACGAAGCTCCTGGGGTGCAAAATCCCTCCTGTGTGTGTGGCAAGTGTGGAGTCCCAGCCTGAGGCACTGATGGAGCAGTGGGGAGAGGAGCCGCTCAGCCCCAGGAGCACAGCTGGAGGCTTTGTGAATTCGCAGAGCGGGGAGATTGAATGGGATGGCAGGAGGAAATTCTTGCCGCCCCCAGAAGCCGTGGGTGCCCCGTTGCTGAGACCAGGTTGGACGGGGCCCTGAGCACCCGATGGAAAGGGTGGCAGCCCTGCCAACGGCAGGGAGCTGGGCTGGATGGGCTGTAAGGTCCCTGCAGAGCTCAGCCGTTCCAAAGCTCTGTGAGACAGCGGGCAGAAAAGCAGAGCTCGGCAGCTTTGGGGAGCGCCAGGCGCAGAGCTGAGGGCACTGAAGCTGCCTGTCGACGTACCCAGGGTTTGCAGAGCCCAGTTGGGCAGCCAGGCGCCGTTCTCCACCATTTTCTCCATGGCCTCCTGGGTCGACTGCAGGATTTCCTGGCAACAAACGGGGAACGGAGAGACAGCAGTGAGCAAAACGCTGCACAGGAGAGCTGACCCTGAGCCTGAGCCTGAGCCTGACCCTGACCCTAACTCTGACCCTGTCCCTGGCCCTAACTCTGACCCTGACCCTGGCCCTGACCCTAAGCCTAAGCCTAACCCTGACCCTGACCCTGACCCTGACCCTAGGGATGCTACCCAGGAGCCAGGGGAGGGAACCCACAGCGCTGCACAGCACCCCCTGATCCCAGCCAGCAGCGAGGGGAGCAGAGCGGCTCCAAGGCACGAGAGGGGCTGAGCTGAGAGCCAGGTGTGGGGCGCAGAGCTGCCTCTGGAAAGGGCTGAAACAGGAGGGGAGCAGCGCCGTCACCTCGCTGGTGAATCCGTGGATCCCGTTCTCGTGCAGGACGTCAAACAGGGCTTGGAGAATGAGGCCCTTCTGGGCCGACAGCTGAGTGGATCTCGCCTCCAGCTCCTGCCTCTTCTCCATCTGAACCCGAGAGTTCCTGAAGGCAAAGGCAAAGCGAGCCTTGAGCACTGCTCACAGAGCTCAGAGCTGCAGAGGTGAAGGATCCTGGGGGGGGTGTTGTGCCCTTCCTTATCCCCCAGCCCCTTTCCTTCCTCCGCTTTGCCTTTGCCAAGGGCGGCCTTCTGAAAGGGAAAGGAAGGGAAGGGGAGGGGAGGGGAGGGGAGGGGAGGGGAGGGGAGGGGAGGGGAGGGGGAGGGGAGGGGAGGGGAGGGGAGGGGAGGGGAGGGGAGGGGAGGGGAGGGGAGGGGAGGGGAGGGGAGGGGAGGGGAGGGGAGGGGAGGGAGGGGAGGGGAGGGGAGGGGAGGGGAGGGGAGGGGAGGGGAGGGGAGGGGAGGGGAGGGGAGGGGGAGGGGATGGGAGAGGGAGGGAAGGGAAGGGAAGGGAAGGGAAGGAAGGGAAGGGAAGGGAAGGGAAGGGAAGGGAAGGGAAGGGAAGGAAGGGAAGGGAAGGGAAGGGAAGGGAAGGGAAGGGAAGGGAAGGGAAGGGAAGGGAGGAAGGGAAGGAAGGGAAGGGAAGGGAAGGGAAGGGAAGGGAAGGGAAGGGAAGGGAAGGGAAGGGAAGGGAAGGGAAGGGAAGGGAAGGGAAGGGAAGGGAAGGGAAGGGAAAGGCCTTGCGCAGGGCGAGGAAGCGTTCTTACCCCAGAGCTGGGAGCTGGGGCGCAGGTCCTGCTGACCGCACCTGGAAGAGAAAGGCGTTCGATGGCAGGAGGCACAAGCAGTGCGGCCAGGGCTTCCGCAGGGGCTTCCCAGGGAACCGCCGGCAGAATTTCCTGCTGCTGCCCAGCCGTTTGCAGAGCGGCGCTGCCCAAAGCCGGGCTCTGAAGCCCTCCCCGTGCCGCACAGCATCTCTGCTTCTCCCTCGGCTTTCCCGGCCCCTTCAGGCTCCCCGGTGCCAGGCATGGGCCAAAGGCCCCTTCTGCCCCCGCGCTGCCGCCTTCAGCCCGAGCCGGGCGCTGGGAAGATCCTTCCGCACCGAAGCCCACCCTGCTGCCCAGGCGACCCCCAGCCCACCCTCCATCTCAGCCCGTGTCCAAACCCCCCTGCTGCTCAATGGGGGTTGCTTTGGCCTCTGCCGCGCAGCCTGCAGCACTGACCTGCAGGACGTCCGCTCCTCCATGCCAGTACACAAAGGATGAGTACACAAAGGATGAGTACACAAAGGATGAGTACACAAATGCCAGCTGTGGGGAGATCAGGTGGGACAGACCGTTAGTTTGCTCCGCAGCCCCGTTTTCCTCCTGCAGACCCACGCCGTGTGGGACAGTCCCGCTGCCCAGCCCTGCTGGCATGGCTTTGGGTGGGGAGCACTCACCAGAAAGGGGAGAAAGCAGCCAGACCGGAGTCGTCCTTCCCCTCTCCGCAGCAGAGAATCGCCTAAGGGAGAGAGCAGACAGCGGTGAGCACGGCCCAGCTGGATCTCCTGGGATCCTTGCAGTGCTTTCCTCTGCCCAGCAGAGATCACAGCATCACACTCCACCACCTCCCTGGGCAGCCTGCTGCAGAGAACAGTGGGACCTATAGGGACACTTTGAGAGCCATAGAGACACGTTGGGACCCATAGAGACCCGTTGGGACCCATAGAGACACATTGGGATCCAATGGGACACATTGGGACCCATTGGGACACAGAGACACATTGGGACGCATTGGGACCAAAGAGACACGCTGGGACCCATAGAGACACGTTGGGACCCATAGAGACACGTTGGGACCTATAGAGACACATTGGGACCCATAGAGACACATTGGGACGCATTGGGACCCATAGAGACACATTAAGACCCATTGGGACCCATAGAGACACGCTGGGACCCCCCACACGCTGGGAGTCCATGTTTCCACCGGGGCACACTGCTGGCTCACGGCCGACCTGCCGCCCCCCAGGACACCCAGCTCTGCACAGCTCCCCTGCAGCAGCTCCTCCCCCAGCCTGTATTGCTGCACGCCCTTCTTCCTCCCCACGTGCCAGACTCCCCCCTTGCTTTCATGCAGCTCC